>NC_086320.1:280604192-280904370 GCF_036172605.1 Pelobates fuscus
TTCCAACTGCGGTGCACGAGAACAAAACATGCACCCCCCCCCTCTGGACCGGTGGGGGATATCCCGGTCCCCGCCTGACGGGCTACCCCAAACCCCACACCGACAGACAAACCTTACGATCTCCATAAGAATCGAGGAGACGGGAAGGCCCAAGATGGCGGATCACTTAGAAGCGACAGAACCCGACAAGCGACAGCGACCTCCAGGCGCAATGAACACCGGGGACCACGCAAGAGATCCCATCACAATAATCTTTTTTTTTTTTTTTTTTTTTGTCAATCTTTGTTTTTATTGAGGCAAAAGATGGGTCAATACAGAAAGGAGAACATGAGGTTAATGCATGAGAAACATATGTTACACAGAGAAAATTATACAATGGTTACATGCACCCTCAGGCGTAACGGCCTCTTTTTTATGAAAGTTTCAATTTTGGCATCATACAGGTTAAACAAGTTATTTATGCAAAACATTGAGGGTTCACTTAGCTAAGTCAGGTTCAAATTTAAACGTTATCTCGTTGGTATGTCGAAGCATGGAAGTGGGTAGCTATAGCTAGTCGACATGCTAGTTTATCAACCGTGTTTGGTCCCTCCACCTATGCGTAGTGGTGTATTTGAGGGGACTTGGGGGGGCTGGGAGCCTATCTGGTAACACACATATTTAAGGCTTGTGAGGTGCATGAGACTAAGCATACTAAGGTTAATTAAATACCGCTATGTAGAGTGGACTAGCGGGAACATCTAAATGTTTGTTCCAATATAGGGAACATGAGCTGAGTCCTATTAAACAGAGAAAATAGTAAACTTAACGAGGATATGATAGGAGCTGGGGAGGTCTCGACCGGCTATGCCTTTGTAGATTTTACAAGACTACTGAAGGTTGGGCAAATTGAAAAACATGACACATAAAACATATGGCTGGGGTCTGCTTGGGGGTGCACTGCCGGGGCTCTCCTTGTCAATATTACCGACCATAGCATAGGCAGGATAGATGAGTGAGTCTATTGGTGTTTGGGCATGTGCTGGTCGGCTAGTGTCTCTTCAGCCCACTCCCAGGGCTGGGAATCGCCATGCCAGTGTGCATATGGTTAGTCTCTGTCCTCGTGGGGGTCTCCCCCCGGCAGTTGGTGGCATAGCTCTCCGCTCAGTTCGCTCTGTAGCACCTGTCCCCTCAGCTGCTTGGTGTCCTCTGCTGCGGACGACGTGTGTCCAGGTTCGTGGCAAGGTCTGCCGCTGGCTGGAGGAGTCCGGTACTACCCGATGGTCTTCTGGCTGGCCTTGTTTGCGGCTCTCGCCTTGGCTTAGTCGGGAGCGAGTGCCAGTGCTCAGTGGGCTTGACTGCTGTTCCCGCCTCGTGGGGTGCCGGCGTTTCCCACCCGGCGCCTTTTTGGAGGCCCGAGGAGGGATCAAGCTCATGCGCCGTCTGGTCGTCGGGCGGATCCATGCTGCTGCCTCGCTCCTTGCCCACCTAAAGGCTTGTCCCCGGGTGTGGAACCGTGTGCAGAGGTAAGCCATGAGTCTGCCGCAGAACTCTGTCATGTTTCCGGGGGGCTTGTGTGTTGTGAGCTTCGTCTCCGGCTGCTTCGTTGCCGCCATCTTGTTTGGACCTCGTGGGTCCTGTGTGGTCGTCGCTTGCGTTTGCTGTTTCGCAGGGGTTGTCGTCCCCAGGCTGGACCGGGATAACCCCCGCCGGTCCAAAGGGGGGGGTAGCAGGGCTTCACTTTCCTCTCGCTTGTGAGTGGGCCCCGAGCCGGGGGATCGGCCGCCTCCTCCATGCTCTAGGCCCCGCTCAGTATTAGGCCGCATGGCCGGTTCGGGCTGCACTGTGGCGGTTCGGTACCGGAGTGGTACCATTCTGCTCCGCTTGGAGTCCCGGATCTATGTCCAGATAGCTTGCGTTGTGGGCTTCGGTTTATCAGGTATTTTGGGCGTTTGTGTGCCCGCCGGTGCAGGAGCCCTCAGAGGACACGTCCGGCCATCTTGGCTGTCAGGCCCCGCCCCCCCCATCACAATAATCTTTGACCGCTTCTGGGCTACATTGCAGGCACGATTACAGCCTGCAGCACCCTGCCAATCATCACCCACGCGGGTAAGAGCAAAAGGCGGACGGATGCATGGGAGTCCTCCTTAGGGCAACATCAAGACCCTCACATTAAATCCCCACATCGTAGGCCCTCCCGAGCTGAGAGCAAGAAGGGGTATACCCCAGAGGCGCGGGCCACACATGCGGAGAGAGGCAAGGCAAATACCCAACGGACTCGATCACACTCCCCGCACCAACCCGAAAGGGCCGACCCTGGACCAAGATGGTTCCCAGGCTCGTGGCATACGAGCGCCAGCCCTCCCAAGGCTCCGGGGCAAGAGAGGAATCCCGCAGCCAAGACACCGCAGCACTGAGGGGATGGATCTCAGGCATGAGGCCCAAGTCTGGAAAGCAGCCGATCGCAGGGGGCCGCCGGGCCTACAGCGACAAGACTCTCATCCTGGTACAAGCTCAAAGGAAGATCTCCCTCCTTACCCATGCGGTCTTCAGTGACGGCCTGGATGTCCTCATCCACAGCAGACATGCGAGACTCAACACAGCGAGGCAGCGAGGGCAGCGACGGATGACCCCCAGGGAAGGTACGGACCTACCAAGCCGGGGCATCGGCTGACAGTGCCACATGCTCCCGAGCGAGGTACCCGTGCCCCCCTCAGGACTTAACGCTATATGCCAGCCATTGAAACCCGAGCAACACTGTCAAGATATAGCTGCAGAAGGGCACCCCAACGGTTATTCAGTTACTATGTCTTGTTTGCCTGATTGCATGCTCATATTACCTAGATTTAAGCCACTGTTATACCTGATAGAAAAGCATGACCATATTGTTTACCTGGGGACCCATAGGTATACCTATCCTGACTATCTCTATGTGTATTTCGTATTATGTTTATTTCAAAGTGTGTTTTATACCGTAACCTTATGTACACGAAGATCGCTTGGTACCCACAAACATGCACTCACATAGATGTTACTACCCTACCAGCAATACACAAACAAGCGCAACACAACCACATTGCAATACGACATACAAAGTCAAATATGACTACCTACGCGAGAACCTAAACTGATGCAAGGCCATCTTATGTAACGCCTTCCCTCTCACCAATTGCAGGGCCACATACCTTAATGAGAATAAATAACGGTGTCATCCTGAGTACCTTGGGGGAATATACTGCTTCACTCTGTTAAGTCAAACTAGCCAACCACCCACACGCTCAAGTTTGCAGCTATTTAATTAATCTGATATATTCTCTCTATGTAATACATTTAAGATATTCACAATATTAATCTACATATGTTTAAAAATGTTTATAGTTTGTACCAAACGACAACAAAAAAGAAAAATGTGCAGTTCTTTAGTGCCAACTTGCAAAACCTGACGGATAAAATATGCGTGCTGTTGTGGCACATTACAAATACTTGTTATTTTCATGCACAGAAAAAATAAAGAATTAAAAAAAAAAAAAAACACATTTACGTTTTAATACAAATGAGATCCATAATTCAATAAGATGGTTTAAAAGACACTATTTACACATAACTAGAAGGATTTTTAATTTACACTTTAGTAACAGATAATAAGATTAAATTCACTTGTAATCAAACAATATGAGAAATAATAATCAAATTTCTTTATATATTGGCTAAAATAAGTATAGTAACTATTTTAAGAAGAAACACGTTTAATTAGATCAAAAGGAGAAAAGGGAAATGGGATTTAAAGTGTTAAAAGAAGGAAAAAAATATATTTTTTTATTTTTTTGTATGTTTGTTTTTAATGTGATGGCTAAGCTGTTGGAAGCAATTTTCTTCTGGCAGAGCTGAATAAGGCATCAAATAAATTCAAATTTGTATAAAAGGCAGCTTTGCCAGAGTGAACTAGTAAATCAATTCCACGGACATGTCTTTAAGTAGATACCACTTGCAAGTCAAGTTACATTGACCTCTATCTCTGTGCACTATGTGATATAATATTCAAATGTTGTTGTAATATGTGATGCAAAATAAGTAAGATAATGTAATCTTTTCTTTCAAACAGCTACAATTCAACAATCCAATGACGCCTTATTGGAAAAGCTGCATTTTAAATTTGCTATGAAGCCATGGACTGAAACATTTAGACTTGTCCAACACTGCCTCGTAAGTGTTTTATTTTTTTGCTCTAAAGTAGGGGATGATTGGCAAGGGATGTATGAGAAAACACAGTATTACAGGAATTGTGAGGTCAGAGTTGCCATGCCAGAACTGAATGTCTTAATGAGACCTTTTGGTACTTGGTCTGGTGCCCATGATTAAAAATAAATAAATGGGTAGGATAGTAGGTTTATTTGGTTTTGAAAGTTACTATTTGCTTGTACTTGCCTGCCAAAAGTTGCTAGCCAGCTTCCTCATTCTCATGAAACCTGAGCAGAGTGAACCACATCCTTTAACTAAAATCCTGTATTAAAGGGGTACTCCAGACCCCTAATGCACTTTACCTTGCTCAAGTGCTTTATGTGTGAAGTGTCATTTCATTTTACAAAGTGCAGATTTCAATAAAAATTGATGCTTAAAATAATCTGGTTATGCCCCCTGTCTTTCAAGCCGACAACAGAAACCTTATTTGGCTTCTACTCTACACACTCTCGAGTCCTTTAGTGAGGGCTTCTTCATCCATGGCAGTGATTTTAGCATTCCCCTAGATCCCTGGGACTAGAACACTGCAAGCTATAAACACTAAATACTGCATTGAAGGGGATATTAGACTTGGTGTTGACACTCAGGTCCCCTAACGATTCGTCCATCACAATCCCAACTTGGATACCTCTGCTGGGGCCTCACACCTTCCCACACATGTTATCTGAGGCATATGTGCCCTCCTTCACAGATTCTGCTTGTCAGACTCTTGGTGCACGCTCCACCACACTGAAGGACTACATGTTTTTCTCTTCTCCACATAAATCCTACTGGTGCATAGACAATCTATTCATGCAACACAGACACGTAGAAGAATTACACACAGCAATAATCGCTCCTATGTCATGCTCCAACTATGCACCTGTCACTATCTCCATTACATCCGCTATGCTTTACCATAAACAATGGATATGGAGACTCCACTAAACACTCCTGGACGACCCACCTTAAACAGTACTTCCTCATAAATGCAACACCTGAAACCACACCGGACAAACTATGGGAAGTACACTCACGTGTAATCCTGGACATACTTCCCAAACATGGCACCCAACAAAAAAGAAATACTCACAGGAAATAATTGACCTACTTGCACAAAACTTCCTTAGATGATAATGCGAATCAACAACTAACATAGTTATGAATATGAAAAAAAAGTGGGAGACTGCTAGCAAGAGCACTAAGAGCACATAGACCAGAATGTTTTGTCCAAAAGATCACTCATGGCAGGAAAGCTCAGCTGACCCAACAGATATAGCAGCCGGCTTCCAGCTGTACTGAGCATTGCTATACAATCTACCCTCTCTCTTACTGGTTGCGCCAGTCATATATGGTGACTCTCCAATTTGATTACTTTCAATGCAACCTTACTACCATGCTAGAGGATGAGGTTACCGATGGGTTTGAATAGCCTATCACCTCAGAGGAAATTTCCATGGCTCTGAAAATCACCAAGGCAGGTAAAAGCCAGGGCCTGATAGCTTGACCATTAAATATTTTAAAGCCTTTGACATTTTGTCACTGCACTTACTCCATATGTTTAATGCCCTTTGGGAAGGTGGAACTTTCGACTCCAAAACACTATTGGTGCATGTGGTGGCTTTGCCGAAGGACCCCTCTTTGTGCCCCAGCCCGAGAAAACCTCTCCAAAGTTCTTAACTTGATTCACGCAGCCCGAATGCAGTCTTATACCTTCGTCTCCGCAGAGAAGGCATTTGGCAGGGTAGACTGGTCATTTGTTTGGGACTTGGCCCAAATGTGCTAGTGTGGATGGGATCCTTATACTCCTGCCTGCACACATTAACCGCAAGCCTTAAATCATTTCTGAATTTAGTGTGCACAAACCCACAGGTTACAGACGTCTGGTGAACATGGGGAAAGACAAAGATTTCTGCTTATGCAGATGACCTATTGTTCCCAGTGGAAAAGCACAATAACCTTTCTGGAGGACATCGTGCATGTTTTGAACAATATGGATCACTATCCAATTTAAACATTAATTTTACAATCTCTGAAATTATCTATCAGTTGTGATCTGGTATTAACACTGGATCTCAAGGACATGTTCCCTTTCCAAAGATGCACTGGGGCCATAAAATATCTTTGTGTCATGACATTTCTCCAGTATGTTCTGCCTCAACTTCCTGTCCTTGTTCAATAAAGTGAAACAGGAATTGAGGCAAATTCCTTGCATAACATGGCCCCTATGGAGAATTGTGGGGTCCTGAGACTGCGTACCCCTCTATCCCACATCTGGAAATCCGTTCTTTCCTCTGGTTATCTCTTCTCAATATATGGCCTCTCTGGGGATGCCTTTAGAATATCTGTTAATGGTGCCATTCTCCTCTCAAGGAGTTCACTCCACCGCTCACCCTGGGTCAGTTCAGACTGAGCAGAACGGCTATGCTCTCTGTAATGACTTTTTTTTTTTTTTTTTTTCATTTTTCTCCCTTCCTCCTCCCCATCATTCGCTCATACGTTGTCCTCAACATATGACTGTTTCCCACTTTTTTACCCTCTACTTCTCATATAGCTGCTTCTAAACAAATCCATTGTTTAGAGGGATTACGGTTTTCTCAAATGAAACGGCACTCACTGTGAGTGCTTCAGCCACATTAGGTCCTCCCCATAAGAAAACATTGCTTCAACAAGCTGAAGTGGTCTGGGTGCCTATAGTGTCCCTTTACTTCCAATTTGAGGGACCTGCCTGACAACCCAGGCACAAAGTCCAGATAATTATCTGTGACCTTGTAACTTTCAAAAACACCATAAAACCTGTACATGGTGGGTACTGTTGTACTCTTGAGACATCGCTGAACACAAATACTGTATGTGTATTTTATTGCAGTAAAAACTAACCATATTATGGCATTCACAGTTAACATGCCACGCAGAACTAAGAAACTAACAATTTTTCTTAATTTCTCAGTTTTTTTAAATTTCATTCATATTCAATTGTTTTCATATATATTAATTGATGTGAAATTATACCCTATTTCTCCTCCTCAACAAAATGACTCCTTAAGGGCATCCACACTTATTATAGAAGTGGTAAAATTATGGTTAAATGAGACCTATATCTCATTCTAGGTTTTGATCAGAACCTGCATCTCAAAGATCAGAAAAATGACTGTTCCTAATCTTCACACAAGCTGCCTGCACCTCTGTGTTAATCACCAATGCATATGTCAAACGCATTGTTTATTTGTCTTGTAAGCAAGAGGCTGGTACTGTCTAGCAGATTTTAAATCTCTCTCTGCACAGCTTCTGTTCTACTTGGAGCAGAGGTTTCTGGTACTTGCAGTACAATTTCTTGTTTTAAGTGCAGCACTTATATAGGCATATTAAGAATTGTAGTTTACATGTTTAAGATACAAAGTTCTTGCAGTAAAGCACTTGCAATTGGAGTATACCTTAAGCATGCCTCTTCAGTTCAGTGAATAGTGCAATATGAACCACTTGATTTTGGTCTGATCTTTTTCACACATGCTTTTGATGTATCACCTCTAGGACAAGCCAATAAAAAACTGTTTGACCAATTACTGTCAGCCAGTGCTGAAATGTAAGGACAAGCTACAGACTCGTGTGAAAGGTAAGGTTTTATCACTGATACCCCCTAGAGGGGATATACAGCCATTTGACACCTTGCGGAAGATAGCATGTATGATATAAATCTAGCACTTATAGTTTGGAAGTGTGAATGGATTATATACAATAGAGCCTCTGTGAGAGGTGAAAGGAGTTAAAGGAACACTATAGTCACCTAAATTACTTTAGCTAAATAAAGCAGTTTTAGTGTATAGATCATTCCCCTGCAATTTCACTGCTCAATTCACTGTCATTTAGGAGTTAAATCACTTTGTTTCTGTTTATGCAGCCCTAGTCACACCTCCCCTGGCTATGATTGACGAAGCCTGCATGAAAAAACAAACTGGTTTCACTTTCAAACAGATGTAATTTACCTTAAATAATTGTATCTCAATCTCTAAATTGAACTTTAATCACATACAGGAGGCTCTTGCAGGGTCTAGCAAGCTATTAACATAGCAGGGGATAAGAAAATCTTAATTAAACAGAACTTGCAATAAAAGCCTAAATAGGGCTCTCTTTACAGGAAGTGTTTATAGAAGGCTGTGCAAGTCACATGCAGGGAGGTGTGACTAGGGTTCATAAACAAAGGGATTTAACTCCTAAATGGCAGAGGATTGAGCAGTGAGGCTGCAGGGGCATGTTCTATACACCAAAACTGCTTCATTAAGCTAAAGTTGTTCAGGTGACTATAGTGTCCCTTTAACAACTGAATTTGTGGTGTTTGCATAAAAGTTGATTTCTGACTACATGCTTGAATTCTAATATTTACAAATTACAGAAGGAAGTAACAATAGCATTTTATTTTCTTGGTTCCACCTGTCCACACAATAAGTCTTAAAATGTAAACTATACTTTGTGCTGGCCAAAGATCATATCCAAAGTACCACTATGTCATATTTGCATAACTGGTACACATACTTATTTTATTTATTTTATTATTCATTTCTAGCAAAATCCTTGTCTGATGTTATAAACTGCATAGAATCTATGTCCAAGCAAAAAGGGTAAGACTTATTTAATGTATTTTATTATAAGAACCCATTCAGTTAAACTTGAAAATCTAATAGACTTGCAGTTTTACCCGTTTCTTGAAGAGTTTGGTAAATCCCAGAATATTCTGACATGCTATCTGGTATGAAAGTGTTTAGAATTTTTTTTCTCCAAGAATACATTTTAGTTCTGGAATTGTCTGCTCAATGGTGTAGGAAGGGTGAAAATATCCCCCACAGAGGTCGTGAGAACATGGCGACTACAGCAAGAACCTTCAGTGTGGAACCAATTTGTATGTATGTGTAAGTAGAGGATGTGGAACACGCTGCCTGTCCAATCACAACAAAGCAGGCAGGGCATCCCCCCATATCAGCCACTTCCAGGGCTATCTATTGAGTCCTGGCAATCAAAAACCTGGAGTCAGTATTAATGAAATTTCCATTCCTGTCAATCTTTTGGGCTTTCTCAAAATGTACAATTATAGTAGGACCACAAGATCCTCCAATAAATGATCGAAAACTAAAATCTGAAGGGGAAACTGAGGCTCTTGAGTGAGGGATTGGTATTGTCATGCACAGGTAAAAAAAAAAAAGCAAGCACACTGTCATGCCAAACATATCTTTCCTCAATCACTTCCTCTTCTCTCCCTCTCTCAAGATCTGTTCATTTCTTCCAAACTGCTCTAGTTTTCTTTAAAACCAAGTAGGGGCTATTTTGTCTTATGTATTTTTCCTATGCTTGACCAGCTTTGACCCAGGGGAGGAGCAAAGTCCGCTCCATTTCCTGTGGTCAAAGCAATTTTCCCACAATTCTCACCTTCCTCCTGCTTCATTCGATGTTCGAATGCCGGCAAAACTACCAAATTTTGTCCTAACAGAATGAGAACAGTTTGTCCATTCGTCTTAGGACACAAATCAACGAACAAGGACACAAATCAGGAGTTTTTGTATGGATCGGACTTTCATTCGAATGAATAAAACTCCTATCCTATTCGTGCTACGAGTAGATGGCTCTCTAATTCCCACACTGTTATGGAGCTATCTACTGAAAGACCCAAATTGTTATTTTAGCCAAATTTACGAATACAAAGTTAAGATTACTTTGTATTCGTAATTAATCTGCTCCTACTCGCCAGTGGCTACTCACTGTTGTAAACCTCCCCCCCCTCCCCTCTACTTTAATAAAGTGCTCCTTAGTGGGGCACCTATAAAAATAACTGGTTACCCTGAAATACAATGGGGGGGGGGGACCTATTGTCCGTCCACACCCATGCGTGGCGGGTGGGGACCCTAAAATACAATAGGGGGACCTGTTGTCCACCCACCCATGGGTGATGGGTTGGGGCTAAATTTAAAAATTACCCCCCCCCCCAATGTGACTAGGGGTCCTCAAGCCCCTAGTCACCCCCTCAAATAAAAGCCTACCTACCCCCCTCACCCTAAACAATAAAGCTAAATACCTGGTGGAAAAATCATACTTGCAATTAGAAGTCTTCTTTCTTCTAAAACCTTCATCTTTATTCAGCCCCAAAAAAGGCCAAATAAATATCCATAATTTGTGCCGAATTTATAAAATAAAAAAACGACCTCCCTCCCCCCCCCCCCCAAAAAAAAAAAATCCCAAGCCAACTAATAAGAGTGCTGTGATTGGTTACCTGCAAGCTCAAGATTTACCTATTCGAGCACTCTTAAACCAACCAATTTGAGCGCTCTGAGTCAAATTGCAGGGCATATGAAGGCTGCATAAGCTGGGTGAAGATGGATTCATTTTAAGTGTCGTGATTCTTTATTTTATAAATTGGAGGGGAATTATGATTTTTATAGTGCCTTTTTGGGGCTGAAAAAAGGTTTTAGAAGACTTCTTCTAATGGTAAGTGATTCTCTCTCTCTCTCTCCTTTTTTTTTTTTTTTTGTAAAGGTGGTCCTTGTTATGCGACCTACCTGTCTTATGACTGCTGGCACTTATGACCTGCTCTCTTGCGAGGTGGTAAGTGCGAGCCATTGTGGGAATTAGAGGGATTTCCTGATCTGCTGCGTTCGTCTATGTTTGGGACATTTCCCAGAACATAGACGAACGCAACAGAGCAGGGAATCCCTCTAATCTATGTTCGGGGAAATTTTCCAGAGTATAGATTAGACTTGGAGGGCATCCCTGCTCTTGTGCGTTCGTCTATAATCAGGGAAGTGTCCCTGAACACGGACATGCGCATCAGAGCAGGGAATTCCTTAACTCATCACTTACCGACCAATTCATTCTACGACCAGGTCGTAGGAACGGAACCTGGTCGATAAGTGAGGAATACCTGTATTTAGTTGTATTGCTTCCCACTCACTATATTTAGCGTGAGGGGGGTAAGTAAGCTTTTATTCAGGGGTGTGACTAGAGGCTTGGGGAACCCTAGCCACCTTGAGGGGTTGGGGGTAATTTTTACATTTTAGCCCCACCCATGGGTGGGGGCTGGGTGGAGGGACAATAGGTCCCCCCCATTGTATTTTAGGGCCCCCACCTGCCTCTCATGGGTGGGGGCCGAGGTGGGACACTAGGTCCCCTGTCTAGTTTAATGGCCCCCACTCCTGGGGGGGGGGGACTTTGTCTTTCCATTAGTTATTTTTATAGGTGCCTCACTAAGGGTCACTTTATTAAAGTAGTGTTTTTTTTTGTTTTTTTTTACAACAGTGAGCAGCCACTGGCTGTTTAGTACATATGCCCCTACTTGCGTTATAGCGAGTAGGGGCAGATTAATTACGAAGTACTCTTTACTTAGTATATAGTTCCTTCATACTGTGGGAATTAGGGCGCAATCTACTCACGGCATGAATAGGATCGGAGTTTCATTCATTTGAATGAAATTCCGATACGAACAAAAACGTAGCAAGAATGGACAAACTGTTCTCATTCTGTTAGGACAAAATTCGGAAGTTTCGCCGGCGATCGAATGCCGAATGAAGCAGCAGGAGAAAGGTGAGAACCACAGGAAATTGAGCGGACTTTGCTCTTCTTCTGGGTCAAAGCTGGTCAAGCACAGGAAAAATACATAGACAAAATAGTCCCAGCTTTGTCTTATGTTTTTAGAAAACTAGAGTAGACCTGAAATGAAGAACAGATCCTGAGAGAGGGAGAGAAGAGGAAGGGGTTGAGGAAAGGTATGTTTGCTTTAAGTGTTAAGACAATCAGGTCAGGCTGCTTTCCACATTTTTGGATAAGTTTCATGACATTTCTGTATCATATGTACTATAATAATGCTCAATGTCACTCATTTGTGTTATTGATTGTGTAGAAACTCTGAAAAACTAAAGCACATTTGATACTTGACTTGTCAAATTGTACAGAAACTACTGTTATAATTTACACTGTTGAAAAAAACTTTCAATAAAAACAAAAGAAATAAAGACACAACATGGGATTACTCCCTCTAACAAGAGTTCCAAGTTAGCCAATGTGAATTCTGTGCAAATTAGGCATCTGATGCCATTATGCTGGTGCAAGAAATCCGATTGCAGCACAGTCCCCCTCCCTAACATGCATCCCCCTTTAGTAAGGTGATGACATCAGTTGGGGAGCATCAGAAACTAGGAATGCTTTGTCTTGGTGCGAGAATTGATGTAATTTAATGCCATATTGCTTTATGAGTGGGGGGGGGGCGGAGGAGATAGGGGGGAGATAGGGGAAGGAGGTGCAGTATAAGAAAAGTCACGCTGATACATATGCACATGCATTTTAAATTATTGTCCTATTTCAAAAGGCAGATATGGTTTTCAAATCCTGTACTGTGCGGCAGGTTCTCATACATGGCATCGCAGGGACATGCATGTCCCTGTCCAAAATTAGTGGGAACTGCATTCCTGGGTAGTAGCTGTTATTTGCAGTTGCGATCATTAAGAAACCCTCTCAGATCTGCAGGGAGGGTCACAGAGGGTCACTTTACTGTAAATTTGGACTCAGACATATTGTTGATTACTTAACAGCCGTTCGCTGATTATTGGTGTCCGAGAAAGCTGAACCATAGATTGCACATGCGCAGTCTGAGGGTTTTCCAATAATGACCATTTTACATAGTATCCATTTACAATGAGTTTATAAGGAGTTGCATTTATCTTGAGTGATTATTGGAGGTGTAGGTAAGGGATGAACTACTTATCTGATAAAACCTTGCTGGATAGCAGTTTATTGGACACAAGCAGTGTCCCCTAAAACCTAATGACACTCTTCTCTTTGGTTCATCTTATCTTGGAGTTAGAGGGGCACATTCAAGGTAAGTTTTTTTTTTTTTTTTTTTTTTAAGCAATATTTTTTTTAAATGCATTAGCTACATAAATATATCGTACGTTTTTGCACACACTCACAATTGTACATTGCAAATGTTGGTTTCAGCCTTATATCACATACTTTTATTGGGAACACAACAGGATATGCATATAAAAATGCTGGTGTGGGGGGCGTGGCCCGACCCCCATGCTGACCGGTCGCGAGCTGGAGAGGCTCCTGACAGATTTGGTTTCTTGTGGCACAAAACCCAAGCAACACAGCAATGCCAGCGACCGAAGGTTGTCACGGGTATCCGGGCAGTTGCCGGAGCCACCGCAATCCCCGAGAACGGGAGTTTTGGAGCCCCTGTGGGCGACATGAGGTTTCAGGGTCTGCGGCCTACGAGAGTGAAGAGCAGGGCGGACGGCCGCCGTCGTGTTTGCAAGCCTGGCTGCCGTGCGATGCGCCTCGCAGGTCCCGCTCCCCCCCCACATGGACCGGGGGGGTTATCACGGTCCTCACCGGAGGAAAATATCACCTTACACCGGCCCAACATCTAGCCTACCTGACACTGCATCACGCGCCTGAGCACCAAAAGGGCGTCAACGCGACCAATACCGCGCAACACCGCTTCGCCTGCCCGCATACAGGAACAACAGCCTGCTGAGAATAACTCCTCCCTACAACTCACAAGCCTGAACACAAGTGATGGCCCATCTTGGAAGCCCATATCTACCTACTCATGGAGGAGGCTTGGCTGCCGCGATTGCCTTCCTGGACCTCAAGATCAGCTTGTATAGGCACCACTGATGGCCACAAGGAACCAGCGGCGGCATGGTACCCAGCACACACAGCACGGAGGGGCTTCTAATCACTGGCGAGAGGCATGAACGGACCACACAGCGGATCTGCCTGTGGGGACACCCCAGAGATATCAGACTGCCGGACCAGATGACCCACCTTGCAGGGCACCAGTGAACTTTACCAGAAACCTCGGCTTACCTGGCTGACTGTATGTTATATGTTATGTTGCAATCCATTTTTGCTTTAACCCTTTTCTGCCATGATAGGCATATGCAACTTCAATTCTTATGTGATGTTGTGCTAAAATCTAAACTCAGTAGATTGTGTTTATAGCATGAACAAACTTCTTGTTACACGAATAGTCAGTCCTGGGAGTCTACCAGATTACTCTAATTTAATTTCCTCTAAAACTTGCGTACTACTCAACATGTCTGTCAGAACACACCACGTTTTACACCTTTTCTTCCAGATCAGACCTTTTCTTGCATTTTACAATATAAAAACGTGCTGTCTAACTGAATGCCATGACTATGATTCTTAACCCTGTTATTTACCTGCTTGGAAGTGCTGTCGTGGCCTACAAAGCTTTGTTGTTATCACTTGCACACTATAAATAAAGAATTTAAAAAAAAATGCTGGTGTGAACTGCTAGTAAAGAACTTTTTCAGATCTAGTTTGATAAAGAAAAGGTAATTCAATAAACTGAAAAAAATCCTTGTAAATGGTCTTGTTGGTTTTTAACTTATTTTTTATACATTTTTTCTCTGATTTACAAGTGGAAAATAATTTGGAAACTGCTTTTTTTTATTTGTCTAACAGGTTGGAATCCCATATTGGCCCCAGTGGAACAGTTTGCTACATTACATCAGAAATGTTTTACGTTGAAGTTCAAATGAAGAAAAATGGATATGTAGATTTTGTAAAGGTGGCTCATCATGGGGACGTTCCAAGGGTAATATTAATTGTTAACCATATGGTCAAAAAAGCATTGTTACAAGTGGACCTGTCACCTACAGTTCCTTTTTTTTTGTTTTGTTTTTGTAAAATTGCAGTTATTTAAGGGGGAGCTATTTAGACTGCCAATTAACCTAGTGACTAGAGTTAACGTGCTGGTCCTGGACTGTACTGACTTTTTTTACCCACCAGATACATACACTTGAAGGACAGATATTCACATCTGATCCCACTTTCGTGTAGATTTAATGCAATTTCCTCCATACTATGCTGCTCCACATCAAGGGATGGAGCAATACTGGAGCAATACTCTTGATCACGTGACTTTTTTTTCTTCTAACCTACTGCAAGTTTAAGTCTACTATATATGCACCTTGGACCCACACTTGATCATGCCTTCGCTCCAAAAAAGTATAGACAAACTGAACACTTCCTAATTCTGACTACAGATTACATAAAAGTGCCATGATACAATCTTTACAATATATAAAATGAAATGTATATTACATTTTTTAAGTATATACGGTAAGTGCGAACAATCAGTCTTCCTCAATGCCAATGGAGTAAGGGGCTGACTCACCCATTTTCCCAATGTATGGTCCCTTATGTTTGGGTTTCTTCAAGCTGTCAACGCTTATTACATAGATTCAAATTTCTCTGCCTATGTTTTCCCCCCAATGTTTTACCCATTTTTTTCCCCAACGAGGCACAGACTTTGTTTCCAAGGAGTTTCAAGAATTGGTGCACAAACCTTAAGATTCTAACCCATACTCCGAGTTACATAAGCAATTTTTTTTGTTCCAAAATGGGAGGTTGTGTCTGACCAGTGATAAATCTCAAACCCCAAAAATTATGTGACTTACCACCACATCAAGATGGAAGGCGTACATTGTTTGTGAGACTTACTTCAACCCTTGGACTGGATGGCTAAGTTGGATCTGCAGGACTCCTACCTCACAGTGCCTATCACAGAATTTCGCTGCAATTTACATGGCAAGGTTGGAAATGGAGGTTCTGGTGCCTCAAATTCTGTCTGTCCTCTGCTCCATATTACTTCACCAAGCTCATGAAACCTGTGGTCGCCATACTAAGAAGTTGAGTAATGTGTCTAATCCTTAATCTGGATGACATTTTAATTCTATCTTAGTCCGCCCACCTTCTTCAGACTCATCTGTTTTGGGCTTCGACCTTATTTCAGAATCTAGGTTTTCTTGTTAATTGGGAAAAATCTATCATGATTCCCATTCAATGCATCAAATTTCTGGGTCTCAATGACTCCACTTACCAGACCCTGCATATTCCAGTGACTAAATTATCGAACATCAGGTTTGAAATTCTCGAACTCAATTCTTTCGCTAACACCTGACATGACTGATATGCCTTCTGGCGGCATCTATACATGCTATATTTCCGGGCACTCTTTACCATCAGGTTCTTCAGCGATTGTACAGGTGATACTCAAAAAATTAGAATGTCGCGCAAAAGTTAATTTATTTCAGTAATGCAACGTAAAAGGGGAAACTAATATACGAGATGGACGCATTACATGCAAAGCAAGATAGTTCAAGCCGTGATTTGTCATAAGTGCGATGATTATGGCTTACAGCTCATGAAAACCCCAAATCCACAATCTCAGTAAATTAGAATATTGTGAAAAGGTGCAATATTCTAGGCTCACAGTGTCCCACTCTAATCAGCTAAGTAAGCCATAACACCAGCAAGGGGTTCTGAGCCTTTAAATGGTCTTTCTGGTTCAGTGGGAATCACAATCATGGGGAAGACTGCTGACCTGACAGTTGTGCAGAAAATCATCATTGACACCCTCCATAAGGAGGGAAAGCCCCAAAAGGTAATTGCGAAGGAAGTTGGATGTTCCCAAAGTGCTGTATCAAAGCACATTAATAGAAAGTTATGTGGAAGGGAAAAGTGTGGAAGAAAAAGGTGCACAAGCAGCAGGGATGACCGCAGCCTGGAGAGGATTGTCAGGAAAAGGCCATTCAAAAGTGTTGGGGACTTTCACAAGGAGTGCACTGAGGCTGTAGTCCGTGCATCAAGAGCCACCACACACAGACAGATCCTGGACATGGGCATTAGATGTTGTATTCCTCTTGTCAATCCGCTCCTGAACAACAAACCATGTCAGAAGCGTCTTACCTGGGCTAAAGAAAAACTGACCTGGTCTGTTGCTCAGTGGTCCAAAGTCCTCTTTTATGATGAGCGCAACGTTTGCATCTCATTTAGAAACAAAGGACCCAGAGTCTGGAGGAAGAATGGAGAGGCACACACTGCAAGATGCTTGAAGTCCAGTGTGAAGTTTCCACAGTCTGAGTTGATTTGGGGAGCCATGTCATCTGCTGGTTAAGTCCAGGGCCAATGCAGCCGTCTACCAGGAGATTTTGGAGCACTTCATGCTTCCTTTTGCAGACTAGCTTTATGGGGATGCTGACTTCATTTTCCAGCAGGACTTGGCACTTGCCCACACTGCCAAAAGCACCAAAGCCTGGTTCAATGACCGTGGGATTACTGTGCTTGATTGGCCAGCAAACTCGCCTGACCTGAACCCCATAGAGAATCTATGGGGCATTGCCAAGAGAAAGATGAGACATGAGACCGAACAATGCAGAAGAGTTGAAGGCCGCTATTGAAGCATCCTGGTCTTCCATAACACCTCAGCAGTGCCACAGGCTGATAGCTTCCATGCCACGCCGCATTGAGGCAGTAATTGCTGCAAAAGGGGCTCAAACAAAGTACTGAGTCCATATGCATGCTTATTTGTTTCAGGGGTCTGATATTGTTCTATGTACACTCCTTGTTTTATTGATTGCATGTAATATTCTAATTTACTGAGATTGTGGATTTGGGTTTTTCATGAGCTGTAAGCCATAATCATGGCACTTATAACAAATCACGGCTTGAACTATCTTGCTTTGCATGTAATTAGTCTATCTCCTATATTAGTTTTCCCTTTTACGTTGCATTACTGAAATAAATGAACTTTTGCACGATATTCAAATATTTTGAGTATCACCTGTATGTCTCTTACCATGGTGACTCTAGACCAGGGCGGCCTTAGGGGTGTGCGAGCTCTGCGGCCGCACAGGGCGCCATGGAGCAGGGGGCGCCGTGCGGCCGCACAGCCGGCCGGGATGAAAAATACATTTTTTTTAATTTTTTTTTTTTATATATATTTTTTTTTTTTACATTTTGCGGCGGGGGCGGAGCTTACCATGCGGCGGGGGCGGAGCTAAAAGCGCCGGAAAACTGCTGCAGGGGAAGCAGGAAGGAGTCCCTGCTTCCCCACCAAACAGTCCGCAGGAGCTGCACTGCCTCCACAATGAACTCCACAGGTAACTGTGTGATTGTCAGATGAGTGTGACTCTCTGCCTGTGTGTATTACTGTCTGTGTGTGTGTATGACTGTCTGCGTCTGTGTGTGTGTGTGTGTGGGTATGATTGTCTGCCTGTGTGTGTGTCTGTGTGTATGACTGTCTGCCTGTGTGTGTGTGTGCATTACTGTGTGTATTACTGACTGCCTCTGTGTGTGTGTGTGTATTACTGTCTGTGTGTCTATTACTGTCTGCCTCTGTGTGTGTGTGTGTGTGTGTGTGTGTATGACTGTCTGCCTCTGTGTGTGTGTGTATGACTGCCTCTGTGTGTGTGTGTATGACTGCCTCTGTGTGTGTGTGTGTATGACTGCCTCTGTGTGTGTGTGTATGACTGCCTCTGTGTGTGTGTGTATGACTGCCTCTGTGTGTGTGTGTATGACTGTCTGGCTCTGTGTGTGTGTGTGTATGGCTCTGTGTGTGTGTGTGTATGACTGTCTGTGTGTGTGTATGTGTATGACTGTCTGTGTGTGTGTATGACTGTCTGTGTGTGTGTGTGTATGACTGTCTGCCTGTGTGTGTGTATGACTGTCTGCATGTGTGTGTGTGTATGACTGTCTGCCTGTGTGTGTGTGTGTGACTGTCTGCCTGTGTGTGTGTCTGCCTGTGTGTGTGTGTGTGTGTGTGTGTGACTGTCTGCCTGTGTGTGTGTGTGTGTGTGTGTGTGACTGTCTGCCTGTGTGTGTGTGTGTGTGTGTGTGTGTGTGTGTGTGTGACTGTCTGCCTGTGTGTGTGTGTGTGACTGTCTGCCTGTGTGTGTGTGTGTATGACTGTCTGCCTGTGTGTGTGTGTGTATGACTGTCTGCCTGTGTGTGTGTGTGTATGACTGTCTGCCTGTGTGTGTGTGTGTGTGTGTATGACTGACTGTATGCCTCTATGTGTATTACTGTCTGCCTGTGTGTGTATGACTGTCTGCCTGTGTGTGTATGACTGTCTGCCTGTGTGTGTATGACTGTCTGCCTGTGTGTGTATGACTGTCTGCATGTGTGTGTGTGTATGACTGTCTGCATGTGTGTGTGTCTGCCTGTGACTGTCTGCCTGTGTGTGTGTCTGCCTGTGTGTGTGTGTGTGTGTGTGTGTGACTGTCTGCCTGTGTGTGTGTGTGTATGACTGTCTGCCTGTGTGTGTGTGTGTATGACTGTCTGCCTGTGTGTGTGTGTGTATGACTGTCTGCCTGTGTGTGTGTGTGTGTATGACTGACTGTATGCCTCTATGTGTATTACTGTCTGCCTTTGTGTGTATTACTGCCTCTGTGTGTGACTGTCTGCCTCTGTGTGTGTGTGTGTGTGTATGTCTTCGTGTGTGTGTGTGTGTATGGCCATCTGACTCTGTGTGTGTGATTGTGTGTGTGTGTGTGTGTGTGTGTCACATACAACCAATACACGCATTTCACACACTGTAAATACACCCATTACAAATATCACACATAGCATACATATCACACACAGTCATCACACCTACTATCACATACACAGACAACACAAACATTACAGCATACATGGATGACGGGGGGAGGGGGGGCGCTGTGAAGATTTTTCGCACAGGGCGTCTAAATGCCTAAGGCCGGCCCTGCTCTAGACAATGATACGAGCTTCACTGGTGGCTCCTTCACATGGAGGCATGGAACGGAGGCGCCATATTCTGCACCACTCCAGACCTAGCCTAGATCAGACACGAGTTTATGTGGTTGCGGTGCACATAGAGCTGCTACTACTATCTGTCCCACAGCCTTGCTTGTCTTGATGTTCTATTCCACGCAGCCTGACAAAACTACATTGAACAAAGATCCATACGTATGCTTACAGCCAGGAACACAAACTTTGGTTTAGAGGGGGAGGGGATGGTGGCCTTGTTCAATTTCCAAATTCAAGAAATTTTATGGGCATCGTAACTACTTATTTTCTATTTCAAAATGTATCCTTTGGGGCCTGTCTCTCCATCTCCACTTCTGTTTTGCACATCTCAGATTTATAAAAGTGAGTAAAACCTTTGCATGTGACAAATTTATTCTATGTTACTTTGTATGAAATACCCTCCGCGTGCCTTTAACTGAAAAGCATTTGTAATATGTTTTTGCTACTTTGACTTCCCTTGAAGACATTACATTGTATACAGTAAGATAGTTGCAAGTTTCAACACTGGCATAAAGGGACTCTCCAGTGCCAGGAAAACATATCAGTTTTCCTGGCACTGCAGAATCCTGCAGTGCTCCTCTCCCTCACATCCCATATTGCTGAAGGGGTTAAAACCCCTTCAGTGACTTGCCTGAATCCAGCGCCGATGTCCCTCGGTGCTGGGTCAGGCTCAGCCCATGGCCGTGCGCACGCATTAGATCTCCCCATAGGAAAGCATTATTCCATGTATTCCTGTGGGGATTCCGGTGACGCTGGAGCCCTCGTGCATGGCGTGAGGACGTCCAGCGTTGTTTAAAACACTTTTTGGGTTTTAAGAATCCGGACGTCCCTCTAGTGGCTGTCTGGTAGAGGTGGACTTAACCCTGCCAGGTAATTATTGCAGTTTATATAAACTGCAATAATTAGACTTGGGTTAACGGGTGATGGGAGCTGGCACCCAGGCCACTCCAATGGGCAGAAGTGGTCATGGTGCCTGGAGTGTCCCTTAATGAACTATTGTTTACATCTTAGTAAAACCTGTCAAAGTTTGGTTTGAGTGATAGTTCTAGACTTTAGAGATATATATTTATTTGTTTTTTTCTTTCCCCTAGGAATCAGATGTTCTGGTCCAACTTATCAGGTATTATAATATTCCAGTGTTTGCAGGTTTTTTTGATGGCATGGAACGTGAAAGATGCACTGTAGTAAATTTAAATGGATTACATACACATTATCTCCATTACAATTACACAAAAGAAGCACACATCTTCATTTTAATCGGCTTGCATGGCAGTATGTATTGGTGTGGGTGTATGTGTGCATATATGTGGTGTGGGTTAGGGGTGGGGATGGGGGTTGATAAATGAATTTATGTCTTATTCAATGGTTCACATAGAGAAGCATTGGGGAAAAGGACCCATGCACAGCAAACTTAAAGGCATATTATAGGGTTAGGAACACAAACATGTATTCCCCACCCTATAGTGTTAAAACAACCATCTAACCTCCCTACCCCCAACCCCACTTGTCCACCTAACTATAACACAATTTTACCTTTTTTCAAGTCTGCTGCTGGCTCTGCCCCTGATCTGCCTGCTTGGCTGACATCATGAGAAGTAATTCTCTCAGCCAATCACAATGATTTCCCAAAGGATTGGCTGAGAATGTCAAGAAGGCAGATCAGGGGCAGAGCCAACACAAACCAAACACAGCCCTGGCCAATCAGAATCTCCTCATGGAAATGTGTTGAATCAATGCATCTTTATGAGGAAAGTGTAGTGTCTCTATGCAGAGGGTGGAGACACTAAATGGCCAGTAAGCACCTCTAGTGGCCATCTGAGGAGTGGCCAGTGGGGTTATCACTAGACTTTAATGTAAGCACTGCATTTTCTCTGAAGAGACGGTATTTGCAGCAAAAAGCCTGAAGGTAATGATTCTACTCACCAGAACAAATTCAGTAAGCTGTAGTTGTTCTGGAGACTGTAGTGTCTCTTTAATCAATCCAATCCTTCTTGTAGGGAAGCATATGCTGAAAGAAGCAATGGATATGCCCAATGAAGCTGAATGTGAAGGCCAAAACATGTTTTTTTTTTCTCAGATTTTTATATTCTTGACACTATTGTGTTCCTTTAAAGGCATTTGATAAATGTGAACCTTTAACTCTAATAATGCTTAAAGTGGCACTGTCATGCCGAACCTACCTTTCGTTAATCGATTCCTCTTCTCTTCCTCTGTCAGGGTCTGTTCTTAATTTCTTCCTGTCTGCTTCGTTCTCTTTAAAACATAAGACAAAGTAGGGACTAGTTTGTCTTATGGAGTTTTCCTGCGCTTGACCAACTTTGACCAGCGGACGAGCAGAGTGTGCTTCATTAATGGTGGTCAGAGCAATTTTCCCACAATTCTCCCGTTTCCTCCGTGTTACCGTGAAGCCTCCTTTCACTTTTCCCGAACAACCTGTCACTTAGTACAAAATTTGGGAGTTTCGCCAGCGTTCTAACAGAATGAGAACACTTTCTCCAGTCGTGTTAGGATTCAATTCGGGACTTTGTTTGGATCGGAATTACATCTAAATGAATGAAACTCTGATCCTATTCGTGCCGCAGGCTGCATCTTGCAGCCGCTTAGTAGATAACGCCCTAATTCCCACGGTATTAGGGAACCATCTATCAAAAAGCTGAAAGACCTAAATTGATATTTCAGCCAAATGTACCAATACTAAGTAAAGATTATTTAATATTGGTAAATTCTGCCCCGTATCTGCTATATCGTGAGTAGGGGCATGTCTACTAAATTGTGAGCTCTACTAAAACACCCTAGTATCCCCCCCACCCGTGCCGTGTGAGTGGGGGCTATTTACCCCTTAAGGACCAAACTTCTGGAATAAAAGGGAATCATGACCTGTCACACATGTCATGTGTCCTTAAGGGGTTAAACTGAAGGGAAGACCTATTGCCCCCACCCATGAGCCGCGGGTGGGAGCCCTAAATGAAAATGTGAGGGGGGACCTATTCTTCCCCCAGCCTCCACCCCTGAACGGCGGGTGGGGGCCCTAAATAACAATAAGGGGGAGGAGGACCTATTGTCTATTTTTAGGGTGAAGGGGGTATGTGGTAACATTTTCATTTAGGCCCCCCACCTACCCACCACTCACGGGTGGATGCTGGGGGAGGACAATAGGTCCCCCCCACACATTTTCATTTAGGGTTCCTACACGCTACTCAGGGGTGAGGGCCGGGGGGATGACAATAGGTCTCCCCCCCCCACTCCCCATCCCCCCCACACTTTTTATTTAGGGCCCCCACCCACCGCTCAGGTATACAAAGCTAAAATTATTTTTGCCTGGTATAAATTAAAGGTGCACTGATTTGACATTAGCTAGCGTGGAACTCTAGCCACCCCTGCCATTAAAAAAAAAAAACAATATTTGTGAGGACGTTTCAGGCATTGTGATAATAATGTGTGTCTGTGTGGTGGAATCTCGGTAAAAATAAATTTAGTAGGCCGAGATTACCACGTGGCATGTGTACGTGCATATGCTGACGTATCGATCAGTTGGTTGCACGAGGCAAGATACGATCAGTAGTGTACGGAGCATGTGCAAGAATACAGGATGTAGTATTCCCCCTCCTCCATTGTGCTGGACAAGCCATGCGGTCAAGCAGGAAGTTAATTCTTACTTGTATTGATTGGTCAAGAGAATGTGCGGGTGGAGCTTAATATGGGAGGAGTTATGTGCCTATATAAGGAGCCTGCACTATTGTCCGGGGCTCAGAACTTGTGGTATTTTGGTGATGTTAGTCCCTCTGAGTCCCGATCGGTGATCCAATAAAGAATCTCTTCCTTCCTGAAGAAACCTGTGTCCATCTCTCTGTGCTTCGCTTCCGTCAGTTTCTCCGGTATCATCTGCAGTGCTTCTCTAGCAAAAACAATTATCAATCGATAAGTCATCCACCTGTATGTTCATGGTGTGATTGTGTGAGAAATAGAGAGGGGGTGGGGGGAACTTTATTCAGCTTGGAGAAAGACAAATTGTGTTAATCTGTGCCTGCAGATGTAGCCCTATTTTTTTATGATGTAATTCTACATAAATTTGTTCATGCAGGATTTAAATGCATGTCAGGGCCATAAGCTTCAAGCTGTTCATCAAAATGCATTACTCTGCGATAGCGTACATTTTGTCACACTTCTTTATGGGAATTGTTTGAAATTTGTTTTAAAGTGTGACTTTTCTTTTTCTTTAATGTATATGTTTATTTTTTATAGATCAAAGGATTTTGCGACCTTTGGCATACATCTTGAAGGACTTTTAAGTTTATACAAAGTTTCAGGAGATAGGTATTTTATATTCACAAATCATATTTAACCCCATGTCACCCCACCTCCCCCCTCCCCCCCCCCTTTTTTCACTAATATACTTTCATTTGCAGTGAAATCAAAGCCAAAGTATATTTCGCCTTGCAACACTTGGAAAATTATCTGTTTGCAGAGTTCAATTTAGAAAGGTATAATGCATATGGATTGGTTTTAAATCAATTTTAAAGTACCGTAATAAAATTACAGCCTGGCTGAAGTCTGGTCACACACAATCCTAAAATATTTGCAAATATGTTGTTCATTGAATTCTGAATCTGTTTTTCTTATCCAGTATGTAACATTTCCATGGAAGAGCTGCTGTGGTGGGCTGGCATTCTTCTATGAATGTAAACGAAATCTTTGCAATACCCATTAACAATGCAAGAACTATCTGAAGGCCCAAGGCCAGGGGTTGAACTACTGGAGGTGCATCAGGTGCAATGGCACCAGATCCCACCAAAATTTAGAGGCCAACTCTTGGCCACCTATCAGGTAGGGAGCGTACAAGCGGGTTTCTTATCAGGCAAGGTCCCATGAAAGCAATGGATTATAGGCTTCACTTCTCTCAAAACTTGGCTGGTTTACTAGCCAACCAATCAGAGTGCTCTTGTCCATTTTGCAAAGTGTGGTAACTTTTCCCATGCTTTACCATAGCTGTCACAGCATGGGAAGGGGTTTTTCTGCTGTGAGCACTCATTCTGTGGCCAACCCTCCATGGGTGAAGATGAATTCCAAATTTTTTTTTCTTGTGGTTCGATCGATATAATATATATATATATATATATATATATATATATATATATATATATATATATGTATGTATGTATGTATATATGTGTGTGTGTGTATATGTGTGTATATGTGTGTATATGTGTGTATATGTGTGTATATGTGTGTATATGTATGTGTATATATATAAAAAAAAATTTGTTAGAGGTGTGGGAATTATGGATTTTTCTTAGGCCTTTTTGTGGTTGACGATGGAATAATTATTAGAGACTACTTCTGATGGTAGAATTTTTTTTACATTTATTTATTTTAAATACCGGTTTTAGAATTTAATTATTTTTTTATTGTTTTGACAAAAAGTAATATGCAGAATATTGAGAATCGCAGTTCTCATGTGTATCTCAAACAGTAAAGTAGCATAAATCATGCCCCTGCATTCGTAGTGCTCAATTCTCTGCCATTTAGGAGTTTATCACTTATTTATGCAGCCATAGTCACACCTCCTTGCATGTGACTTGCACAGCCTTCCTAAACACGTCCTGTAAAGTAAGATCTGATGTTTACACTTCCTTTATTGCACAGTCTGTTAAACTTAGAATTTATCTCCTGCACTGTGAATAGTCTTCTAGATCATGCCGGTGCCTCCTGTGTGTGATTTAAACTTAAATTCACAGAGTAGAAGATAAAAAAAAGAGATTATAAAACCTATTAACATCTGATCGGAAATTAAACCTTTTTTTTTCATGCAGGCTGTGTGAGTCATAGACAGGGAAGGTGTAGCCTGGTCTGCATTAACAGAAATAAGATATTTAACTCCGTAATGGCAGAGAATTAAGCAGTGAGACTGCAGAGGCTTGATCTATACACACAGACTGCTTCTAGGGACACTATAGTCACCTGAACAACTTTAGCTTACTGAAGCAGTTTTGGTGTATAGAACATGCCCCAGCAGCCTCACTGCTCAATCCGCTGCCATTTAGGAGTTAAATCCCTTTGTTTATGAACCCTAGTCACACCTCCCTGCATGTGACTTGCACAGCCTTCCATAAACACTTCCTGTAAAGAGAGCCCTATTTAGGCTTTCTTTATTGCAAGTTCTGTTTAATTAAGATTTTCTTATTCCCTGCTATGTTAATATCTTGCTAGACCCTGCAAGAGCCTCCTGTATGTGATTAAAGTTCAATTTAGAGATTGAGATACAATTATTTAATGTAAATTACATCTGTTTGAAAGTGAAACCAGTATGTTTGTTTTTTCATGCAGGCTCTGTCAATCATAGCCAGGGGAGGTGTGGCTAGGGCTGCATAAACAGAAACAAAGTGATTTAACACCTACATGACAGTGAATTGAGCAATGAAATTGCAGGGGAATGATCTATACACTAAAACGGCTTTATTTAGCTAAAGTAATTTAGGTGACTATAGTGTTCCTTTAAGCTTAAGTTGTTTAGATGCCTTTAGAGTTCCTTTTTTAGCAAAATGTAAATGACAAAAATGATACTTACAAGAAACAAAGAAGGCACTGCTACATACATCTATATTAAACCAGGATTGAAACTTGTAAAAGGAAATACAGTATCTGAAGTTCTCAGATTTGGCACACCTGTTGAATTGTACTAGCATCCGTGTATATAGTGAATGCACCACTAGCAGAGCTTTGCCTAGGTTAATATAAAGCGCCCACAAAACTCCAAGGGAACATAACTGTTACATCAAATTGAAGCAATAAAGTTATGGTTCTATGAGGACAATGGCACCGGCTTACCTTTGGGTATTAAATCGTTCACAAACTGTTTAACCCCTAAGTTTTAAATCCACAGCTGTTTAGATCTGCTTCTGAGATTCTTGAAAGAGAGTGCCTCAGACAGGGGCTCAGCTGGTTGGCTGAGAGCATTACCTGATGCTCTAAGCCAATCAGTAGCTCCCCATTCACAAAATGGCTTGGGAAACGCATGTATTTTAATCGAGTTGTTTTTTTGTTTGTTTTTTTCTAAAGGGTAAGCTACTGGTTTGCTAAGCACATCAGCTGAAGTGCAAAGACACGGGCAGAGCTAAACAGAGCTGGATTCATGAACCGTTTAACCTGTAAAAGTAAACTGGTGCCAGGGTGCCTTCATTCAGATGATGTTGCTTTGGTGCTTTTAAATGCAGACTTGGGTATTCATATAGAACACAAATGCAAAAGGGACAAACTTTTCTCATTTCATTAATTCAAGCACCAGATTGCATTTTTTTATTTGTGAGGTACTTCTTAATTTTGTTTTTGTGCTCTTGTAGAAGATATGTAAAAGTTGGCAATAGAGAACTGAAAAAGCGGAATAAATACAAATCAAATACATTTTGTGTTTGCTGTAGGTTTTCCACGTGATTGTGTGTGTGTGTTTTATATTTTATTTTATATATTTAGTTGTGTAGAATTGTAAAACCTGAATTCCATTAACACGAGAGCGCGATCTATGAAGCCGATTTCCTATTCGTAATGCAGGTTTATTCAACAGTAACAAGACCTCAAAAGGGGAGATATAATTTTATATTCAGGAAAGCTTTTATAGCTTTGACATTGTATTAATACATTTTTATATCTGTGTTATAGCCAGTTTTATAATGTTGATTAACCATTCACAAATTATTGTTTTATAGGACAATGAGCTAAAATGGGTTTATAGCGTGATATACTTGTTATACCACTAACCGTGTAGAAGAATGAGAATATATTATTTTGTTTCCTTAGGATGAAGACCAAGGCGAGCAGAGTGGCTACAATTCTTTATGGAACAGTAGGTTACATTACACCTAGAAAAGGAGGTAAATTGCACATTTATTAAATTCAAATAAATTTCAGATTTTAGACCAAATTGCGTTTTGTTTTTTTTTTTACACTTTATTAACGCAGCACATGCCAACTTCTGTGTAGACAAAATTATTATATCAAGCTAAATGTACCTGTAATGGCTATTTCAGAACCGTTTTTTAGCAAGTGTAATTGCAATACAATTTCTAATCCATCAGTCATTTAGTGGGGGGCACCATATTGTCGGGAGTGAATAAAAAAATGTAGATTTTCCATAGCTGATCACAATAAGATTCTTGTATACAAAGAAGAGGAAATGCAGTGTTTGAATTTCATGATGATGCAGTGTGGTACCCTGTCATACTTGGACAGCTATAGTATTATTTCTATAATATTGTTATATTCAAATTAACAACCGTTTAGCTTCCTGCTAAATATCAGAAAATTGGAAATGATAGTCAGATATTTAACCCCTTAAGGACCAAACTTCTGGAATAAAAGGGAATCATGACATGCCACACATGTCATGTGTCCTTAAGGGGTTAAAGGAATCCAGCTCATCCAGGTTTTATGGATCATGAAAGAATAAAGCTATATCTGCACACTGGAATAAACCTCTAGGACCGTGATTGCGAACCTGTGGGTTGCGTGCCACAGCTGACAGACACTGACCTGTCTGTTGGCACTCAAGCCATAGGTTTACCACCTTGTTTTTTTTTTTTTTTATGTGCTTAAAGCGGCACTGTCACGGCCGAATCCCGTTTTTTTTTTAGCCCCCCTCCCGCCTCCACTACATCTAACTGACCCTCTAGTCACCCCCAAATGCCCCTAAGCCCCCCCATATTACCTCTTTTTTAATTATTTATTTATTATTATTTATTATTGCCATTTATATAGCGCCAACAGATTCCGTAGCGCTTTACAATATTATGAGAGGGGGATTTAACTATAAATAGGACAGTTACAAATAAACTTACAGGAACAATAGGTTGAAGAGGACCCTGCTCAAACGAGCTTACATTCTATAGGAGGTGGGGTGTAAAACACATTAGGACAGGAATTTACAATCAAATAAGGTGGGCTGCCCTTTTGGAGAGGGCAAGAGACAGGTATGTGAGGTAAGGGTTAGTCTTGGAGGCCATAAGCTTTCCTAAAGAGATGGGTTTTAAGGCACTTCTTAAAAGATGCAAGACTAGGGGAGAGTCTGATGGCGGTAGGCAGGCTATTCCATAGGAAGGGAGCCGCCCGCGAGAAGTCCTGCAAGCGCGAGTTGGCCGTACGAGTGCGGACAACGGACAGGAGGTGGTCACGGGCAGAACGGAGAGACCGAGAAGGGACATACCTATGGATCTGTGAGGAGATATAAGAGGGGCTAGAGTTGTTCAGTGCTTTATAGGTGTGAGTTAGTACCTTGAATTGACTCCTATAGCATACAGGAAGCCAATGTAAGGACTGGCAGAGGGGTGAGGTGTGAGAGAAACGACTAGAGAGGAAAATCAATCTAGCAGCAGCATTCATTACGGACTGTAAGGGTGCAGTACGGCTATTGGGGAGACCAATCAGGAGAGGGTTACAATAATCCATGCGGGAAATTACTAGAGCATGGACAAGCTCCTTGGTAGTATCTGGTGCAAGAAAGGGGCGGATGCGGGCTATGTTTTTAAGATGGAATCTACAGGATTTGGCAACATGCTGGATGTGAGGCTCAAAGGTGAGACCAGAGTCAAGTATGACGCCAAGACAGCGCGCTTGCAAGGATGGACTGATGTTGGTACCACAAACTTGGAGGGAGAGCGAAAGAGGAGGATCAGTATTAGGAGGAGGAAAGACAAGGAGCTCAGTTTTTGAGAGATTGAGTTTCAGAAAGCGGGAGGACATCCAGTCAGAGATGGAAGAAAGGCAAGCAGTGACACGTTGCAGGACGGCAGGGGAGAGGTCCGGGGAGGAGAGATATAGCTGGGTGTCATCAGCGTACAGGTGGTAGTGAAATCCAAAAGAGGTAATAAGTTTGCCAAGAGAGGCAGTATAAAGAGAAAATAGAAGGGGACCAAGGACGGAGCCTTGGGGAACTCCAACTGAGACAGGGCAAGGGGAGGAGGTATCATTAGAAAAGGAGACACTGAATGAGCGTTGGGAGAGATAAGAGGAAAACCATGAGAGGACAGAGTCACAGAGACCAAGCGATTGAAGAGTTTGAAGAAGGAGAGCATGATCAACGGTGTCAAAGGCCGCTGAGAGGTCAAGAAGAATTAGTATGGAGTAGTGGCCTTTGGATTTAGCTGCGATTAGGTCGTTAGTAACTTTGATAAGGGCAGTCTCTGTAGAGTGGAGAGGGCGGAAGCCAGATTGAAGAGGGTCAAGGAGAGAGTTGGAATTGAGGAAATGAGACACACGGGTGAAGACAAGTCTTTCCAGAAGCTTTGAGGAAAAAGGGAGCAGGGATATGGGACGGTAGTTAGAGGGGGTGGATGGGTCGAGGGATGGTTTTTTTAGTATAGGTACTACAGTGGCATGTTTAAGGTCAGCAGGGACGATGCCAGAGGAGAGCGAGCAGTTGAAGATGTGTGTTAGAGAAGGCACGAGACAAGTGGAGAGAGATCTAATAAGGTGAGATGGGACAGGATCGAGCGGGCAAGTGGTGGGGCGAGAGGAGCAAAGAAGAGCAGCCACCTCTTGGTCAGTAGCTGGGGAGAATGTCTGAAGGGTAGGAAAGGCATGATCTATGTGTGATTGAGAAACAGAAAGGCAAGGAGGGGAGAATTCTTTCCTTAGCTGTTCAATCTTGTCAGTGAAGTAACATGCGAAGTTATCAGCAGTAAGGTTAGTTTTGGGGGTGGCCACAGCAGGGCGAAGAAGAGAATTAAAGGTGTGAAAGAGACGCCTGGGGTTGCGGGAACATGAACTAATGAGAGTGGAAAAATAGGACTGTTTGGCAAGGGCAAGGGCTGCACTGTATGAACACAATATGAATCTATAATGGAGAAAGTCTGATTGTGTACGAGACTTCCTCCAGGAGCGTTCAGCACAACGGGAGCATCTTTGCAGGTAGCGCGTTGATTTAGTATGCCATGGTTGGGGGCGGGTCCTCCTCGAGGTGCTTGTTTGGAGTGGCGCTGCAGTGTTCAAGGCAGATGTAAGAGTAGAGTTATATATGGAGATGGCCTGTGAAGGACAGGAGAGGGAAGGGATGGACAGCAGTTGTGAATCAATGTCAGCTGACAACTGTTGGAGATCAAGAGAATTAAGGTCCCTCCTGAGTTGAGGGGGGTTAGGCTGAGGTTTTTGGGTGAGGGGGTATGTGAGAGCAAATGATAAGAGGTGGTGATCAGAGAGTGGATATGGAGTGTTGCAGATATTAGATACTGTACATGCATAAGTGAAGATTAGGTCAAGGGTATTGCCAGCTACATGGGTGGGAGAATCTGCCCACTGCGATAGCCCGAGGGAGGAAGTCATGGAAAGTAGTTTGGTGGCTGCAGAGGTCAAAGGTGGGTTTATAGGAATATTGAAGTCCCCGAGAATTAGGGATGGAATGTTAGAAGAGAGGAAATAGGGTAGCCAGGCAGCAAAGTGGTCAAGGAAGAGAAGAGGGGAACCAGGGGGGCGGTAAATAACAGCAATGTTAGCAGAGAAGGGTTTGAAAAGGCGAATTGAGTGTATTTCAAATGATGGGAAAGAGAGAGAAGGGGGGGTGGGAAGAGGTTTAAAAGAGCAGTGAGGGGAGAGGAGAAACCCAACACCACCACCTTTACATTCAGAGTTTCTTGGGTTGTGGGTAAGTTGGAGACCACCGAAGGACAAAGATGCAGGGGTGGCAGTGTCAGAGGGGGAGAGCCAGGTTTCTGTTATGGCTAGTAAATCTATAGAACGAGAGATGAAGAAGTCATGGACAGCAGTGGATTTAGTTATATTGCAAACAGAGCGTGCGTTCCAGAGGGCAGTATTGAAGGAGGATTTAGAGGAACATGAGATGGGTATGAGATTAGTGTGGATCCTTGGGTTAGTATGTGCTGAGTTTGTTGCGAGGGGGCCGGGGTTAGGAGAGACATCACCAGCAGCTAGGAGCAGAAGGATAGAAAGGAAGTGAAGGTGGGAGTAGGATTTGAAAGTTTTGTAGGAGGGTATGTATGTAGAGGATTTGGGAGGAGTTGGTGGAGATAGGCTGGAAAGGTATGTGTAGAGTGCATGAGATGAATAGAGAGGGGAGGGGAGTAAGGTGCAAGTAATAATTATGGTGTTGCTAGGGACAGGTGAGTGAAAGGATAGGGATATTTTAGTGATGAGAAGTTAGTGTTAAAGTGAAAAATAGAAGGGAGAACATTAGAAAAAGTGTATTATATAGATATGTAGATCATATATACAAACACACAAATATCAATGAGTGATTAAACCAATGTAAGGATGCAGTGTGTTAAATAAATTCAGGTGAGGAGAGGTTTAGTGATTTGATTGGTGTGTTAAGGAAACCAGCTGATGTGCACTATCTATAAGTAAGTTGTCGACCATGGGGTGGGATGGTGTGGGGAGGGGTGGGATGGCAATCTTCCAGAGATGATACCTCTGCTCTGAAGATTCAGCAGGACTTGGTTGCTTGGGAGTGCTGGGTGTTAATGCTGTTTTAAGGGGCCCAGTCTGAAATATAAGGTCTGAGGTTAGAAAAAAAAAGAAATAAAACACACTATTATGGGTGGGGAGACATGGGGCTATTGAGGTAATTAATTAGAGATGAAAAACTAAAAGGAGATAACATTTGGGATAAAAAGATAGGAAGGATCAGATAGGTGAAAGTCATAAACCATGAACATAAATTTACAAGATTATCAGTGAGTAGTAACACTAGGTAAACAAACAATTAACAAAAAGTCTTAAAGAATGAACATAAAATGACATGATCACAGCAGCTTTAAGCAAAACAAGAACAGAAGATCAGGATGGGAGATATAGGTATCAATTAAGTAGTGATAGTATAGGGAGGGAGATGGAATAGAACACACAGAATCTTTATTTTATGCCCAAACTTTATTCAGGTCGCCGCAATCTTTGTGTGGGTAGGTGAAGTCCCTGTGGGACACGTCATCTGCCACACTATAGAGACTGTGAGATTCCCGCACATGCCCAGTTTAACACCTGGGCATGCGAATGGGAATTTCATTTATTCTCCAGTTTGCTCTTGACTTCGGCTTGTGTTTTTGTTTATTCTGACTTCTGGCTTCCTCTGACCCTTGGCTTCCCACGACTATTCTCTTGGTTTATCCGTTCCTGTACCGCGACTCGGAATTATCCTGCACCGACTCACAGGCCAGGTGAATTCTTGCCTGACCACCACGGCCTGTGTTTTCTTGCAAGGGTGAGAATACATCTCTGCCTGCCGGACTCCCAACCCAGGTAAGCCCTGACAGAAGGAACTGATCAATGGAGTCTGCAGAGATGTGCTCACCCCTGTACCAGTAAGTGTCCAGCCTGGCCCAGATTGTTTCGGAGCTGCAGAGAGAAATTTTATTTCTTAACCCCTTAAGGACCAAACTTCTGGAATAAAAGGGAATTATGACGTGTCACACACGTCATGTGTCCTTAAGGGGTTAAAGGCACTGTACGCCCAACCCCGGAACATGCTTATCCAGAGCCGTTTGTTGTGATGTCTGACAGATTTGACGGTTCCCGTTCCTTCTACACAACATTCAGGATGGATTGTGAGCTCCTGTTTGCCCTGAAACCTAGAACCTACGCCACCGACTTTGTCAAGGTCCGTACAGCTATTAATTTACTTTCTGGATGGATTAAGGAGTGGGCATACCAGAAGCTGCAGGGAAAAAGCACTGTCTTGGACAGCTGGGAGTCGTTCATGACCGCAATGGACTCTCAGTGCGTTGCCTCCAGGAAAGCTACTCCCAAGCCTGCTCCATGTACCCGTTGATCTCGGTTACCTAGAGAAAAGGACTTTAAACGCACATACCAAGTCCCCATCATGTTGCAGCGTGGACCCACCTTCAGGGACCTGCCTTGTCACTCTGATTGTACTCAAGCAAGCCGTGAAACTCCAGTGGACAGGGAGGAACCCATGGAGATTGGATTTACCCAAACTAGGTTGTCGTCTAAGGAGAGAGACCGTAGGAGAGGGTGTGGCCTATGTTTCTACTGTGGAGAAAGAGGGCACTTTATCTCCCTCTGCCCTACTCGCCCACCTCTGCCTAAAACTGTTAAAGTAGGTACTGTCTGTACCCGTCCTGTCATCCTGGTAACACAGCCAGGAATCTGCCAAGGTTGTTCCGTGACACAAAAGGGAACCCAGACCACGGTAATCAACACAGCCAGTACTCCTGAGAGAGTCCCTCCTCCAGCTCCAGAAACGTCTCTACCTTTATCCGAAGAAACACCTGTTAAAGCAAGCACCATCACCACTTCCTGCCTTGCAAAGAAGTTCTTTCACCTGACTGCACGTATACTTCTAATGGCACTGTTGTATGTAAACAGGATCTTGAGTTGTTCTAGAAAGCATTGCAAGCTGTGAATGCCTCCCCTGTGAGAACTACTAAAGCAATGGCTACTGTGTTTCCCAAATATCTGGAAGAAGACCGTACATATGGCATGGATGCCTATGGGAGAACGTACCTCCTACCAGAGAATGTTTTTAACCTTTCAGAGGAAGAGGGTGAATCCAACCTCTACAAAGAACCTGTTCACGCCCAGAGGTCGTTCTTGAAGTGGGGGTACTGTCACGGTTCTCACCGCGACATCCAGACTGCCAGACGAGGTCGCCCCAGAAGTGCCCAATAAGGATTTGAACCTGGGTACTTTTTAGTCCTGGGCCTGCTGTTTCTTTTTTTTTTTTCTTTTTTAGTCCATTAGTTGGACTTTTTTTTTTTTTAAATTCTTTATTTTTGCAGTGCACGTTCATATAACAGTCACATATGAAGGTACCCCAACGGCATTCCTTCAATGCATTTCAGTCGATTGTAACATGTAGGTACGTGATGACCCATGCACAGTTTTATATTTATGTATACTGGAACAGATTATTTCTCAAGAACCGCTGAATAACTAGGTATATTAATAACAGATTAAAGCTATAACGGTTATTGCTGTGGAAGGTGTACAGGTTTGAGCTAAAAGTTTAATTAGAATACGTTTAGGACAGGCATACCCTTATGTGTTAAAGTAACTGGGGTTCAAGATGGCTATGCGTGTTCTAACACATTGAGCCTACAGGTTGTGTGGTCAGTATTGGCTATTTCTGTGTAAGCTTCAATATGATACTTGCTTGTGAGTCGCGTGTATATATATAAAAATTTACTAGGCTGGCGTGCGTAGCCCCGTTGGGTGAGTAAGTGATTCTGGTTTGATAATCAGATTAATAAATCCTGCAACAGGCTTGGCACAACAAGTTAAACAGTGTGATAATGCACAGTTATGCACAGTTGATGCAGTACAGTTTATACATGTTAAGAGTTAACCAGGCTTATACGAGTCGCCATACTTTTTATATATTAAGGTAACAATGCAGGTTAAACTACTAGTCATCCATAATGCATTAGCCAGTTGTAGGGGGTTTACAGGCCATTTATGCAACACTCTAACTGTGTCTAAACTATGTGCTACAGGGCCGGACTGGGATAAAAATTCGGCCCGGGCATTTTTTTATCAGAGCGGCCCACTAAGAAGGGGCGGGGCAGAGAGGGTGTGTTTTGTCGTCACTAACGACAAACACGCCCCCTTCACAAAGTGCAGGCCAGGGCAGACCATGCGCAGAGCTCTGCTAAAGATCTCTAGCATTAGAAAAAAGCCCTGTATTTGTTCTGCACAGTGCAAGCAAATTTAATAACATGCTTGCACTGTGTTTCCTTGCAACTTGTCTCTGGTGTCTCTATAAATGGATACCAGGAGACTAAAATGCCAGGAAAGAGTATTGTGCATGTGTTTGGAGCCTGCCATTGTGTGTGTGCAGAGTGAGCTGATTGTGGTGGGGTATTGTGTAATAAGGTCGGTTTTAGTCGTGTTGTGTTTGTGGTGTAATGTAATGCATATGTGGCTAGGGGCTGTAGAGAATGTGTGTATAGGGGATGTAGCAAGTGTGTGCATACAGGCTATAGTGTGTGTGTGTGTGTGTGTGTATATATGCGATGTAGTGTTTGTAGAGAGTGTGTGTTTAGGGGTGTAGTCAGGGCCGGCGCGTCCATAAGGCGGCACAGGCGGCCGCCTTAGGGTGCACCGGCTCCGGGGGCGCAAGATTTCAGTGACCGGCAGGAGGGAAGCTCTCCCTCCTGCCGGCCACCATCTCCGCCCCCAGTGCGGCAGGGCTGCGATCAGGCGCTGCGAGGGAGATCTAACCTCTCTGCTCTGCTCCCTCGCGCGCTGTCTAGTGATGCCGCGGGAGCCGGAATATGACGTCAGACAGCAGACAGCCCGCGAGGGATCAGAGCAGAGAGGTTAGAGCTCCCTCGCAGCGCCTGATCGCAGCCCTGCCGCACGACGCCCAGCAGCCCCACTGGACCCCAGGGAATGATCCACACCAGCACTCCAGGTAGGGAGGCTGGGTGGATATTATTTATGTATTAAAATAATTTGTGAATGTATGTGATGTGTCTGTGTGTGAGAGTGTCTGTGTGAATGTGAGTGTGTATGTGTCTGTGAGTGTGTATGTGTCTGTGTGAGTGAGTGTCTGTGAGTGTGTGTGTCTCTGTGTGAGTGAGTGTGTGTCTGAGTGTGTATGTGTCTGTGTGTGTGAGTGTCTGTGAGTATGTGTCTCTGTGCGTGAGTGAGTGTATGTGTTACTGTGAGTGACTGTGTGTGAGTGTGTGTGTGCGTGAGTGTATGTGTGTCTGTGAGTGATTGTATGAGTGTTGCATGTGTGTGTCAGTGTATGTGTGTGTCTGTCAGTGTGTGTTTGTGAGTGTCTGTCAAATCAGTGAGAGTATCTTTGTCATTGAGTCTGTGTGTGACTATCAGTGTGTCTGTCAATCAGTGTGTGTGTGTCAGATCAGTGAGTCTCTGTGTTTGTCATTGAGTGTGTGTGACTGTCAGAAGAACACTAAGGGACAGGGAAGGGAGGGGACCAATAATGGACGGGGAGAGGGGCTGGTTAAGATGTTATTTTTGAATGGGGGGGGGGGGGGGGCGGAAAAATACATCTTCGCCTATGTACCCAAAAATCCTTGCACCGGCCCTGGGTGTAGTATGTGTTTGCTTTCAAGGAATCTAGTGTGTGTATAGGGGATCCAGAGTGTGTGTGTGTGTATGTATGTATGTATGTATGTATGTATGTATGTATGTATGTATGTATGTATGTATGTATGTATGTATGTATGTATGTATGTTCGATCAAAACAGGAATAATTGGGTTGCACTCACGGACTTGAATAAAAAGTTATACATTTATTCTATAAATTGAAGCAAAATCGACGTTTCGGTCCTCTCAGGGACCTTCCTCAGGATCAAATGACATTGTCATTTGATCCTGAGGAAGGTCCCTGAGAGGACCGAAACGTCGATTTTGCTTCAATTTATGGAATAAATTTATAACTTTTTATTCAAGTCCGTGAGTGCAACCCAATTATTCCTGTTTTGATTCTATCTACAACCCCATGGGAAGTGGCACCCGGCAAGTAACATTTATACTGTTTATTTTCTTTTGAGCAAGAGTGCATGGACTATTCCATTTTTTGTATATGTGTATATATGTATATATATATATATATATATATATATATATATGTATATATATATATATATGTATATGTTTGGAAGTATTGTGTATGTGTGTGGTGCAGTGTGTTGGGGAGGTTCTGTGTGTATGTGAGGGGTGCAGTATGTGTGTATGATGGATGCTGTGTGTGAGGGTGCTGTGTGAGTGCTGTGTATGATGTGTTTTGTGATAGTGCTGAGTGTGATAGTGCTGTGGATGATGTGTGTGAGTGCTGAGGGTAATGTGTGTGAGAGTGCCGAGTGTGATAGTGCTGTGGATGATGTGTGTGAGTGCTGAGGGTAATGTGTGAGAGTGCCGAGTGTGAGAGTGCCGAGTGTGATAGTGCTGTGGATGATGTGTGTGAGTGCTGTGTGTTATGTGTGTGAGTGCTGTGTGTGATGTGTTTTGTGATAGTGCTGAGTGTGATGTGTGTGAGAGTGCTGTGTGTGAGAGTGCTGTGGATGATGTGCGTGAGTGCTGAGTGTGATGTGTGTGAAAGTACTGTTTATGATGTGTTTTGTGATAGTGCTGAGTGTGATGTGTGTGTGAGTCCTGAGTGTGATGTGTGTGAGAGTGCGGAGTGTGATAGTGCTGAGTGTGATGTGTGTGATAGTGCTGTGTATGATGTGTTTTGTGATAGTGCTGAGTGTGATGTGTGTGTGAGTCCTGAGTGTGATGTGTGTGAGAGTGCTGAGTGTGATAGTGCTGTGGATGATGTGTGTGAGTGCTGAGTGTGATGTGTGTGAGAGTGCTGAGTGTTATGTGTGTGAGTGCTGAGTGTTATGTGTGTGAGTGCTGAGTGTTATGTGTGTGAGTGCTGAGTGTTATGTGTGTGAGTGCTGTGTGTTATGTGTGTGAGTGTTATGTGTTTTGTGATAGTGCTGAGTGTGATGTGTTTTGTGATAGTGCTGAGTGTGATGTGTGATGTGTGTGAGAGTGTTGTGTGTGTGTGATATGTTTTGTGATAGTGCTGAGTGTGATGTGTGTGAAAGTACTGTTTATGATGTGTTTTGTGATAGTGCTGAGTGTGATGTGTGTGTGAGTCCTGAGTGTGATGTGTGTGTGTCCTGAGTGTGATGTGTGTGAGAGTGCTGAGTGCGATAGTGCTGAGTGTGATAGTGCTGTGGATGATGTGTGTGAGTGCTGAGTGTGATGTGTGTGTGAGAGTGCTGTGTGTGAAAGTGCTGTGATGGGTTTGAGTGCTGTGTGTGATGGGAGTCAGAATGATGGGAGTGAGAGTGCTGTGTGTGATGGGAGTGAGAGTGCTGTGTGTGATGGGAGTGAGAGTGCTGTGTGTGATGGGAGTGAGAGTGCTGTGTGTGATGGGAGTGAGAGTGCTGTGTGTGATGGGAGTGAGAGTGCTGTGTGTGATGGGAGTGAGAGTGCTGTGTGTGATGGGAGTGAGAGTGCGCTGTGTGATGGGAGTGAGAGTGCGCTGTGTGATGGGAGTGAGAGTGCGCTGTGTGATGGGAGTGAGAGTGCGCTGTGTGTGATGGGAGTGAGAGTGCGCTGTGTGTGATGGGAGTGAGAGTGCTGTGTGTGATGGGAGTGAGAGTGCTGTGTGTGATGGGAGTGAGAGTGCTGTGTGTGATGGGAGTGAGAGTGCTGTGTGTGATGGGAGTGAGAGTGCTGTGTGTGATGGGAGTGAGAGTGCTGTGTGTGATGGGAGTGAGAGTGCTGTGTGTGATGGGAGTGAGAGTGCTGTGTGTGATGGGAGTGAGAGTGCTGTGTGTGATGGGAGTGAGAGTGCTGTGTGTGATGGGAGTGAGAGTGCTGTGTGTGATGGGAGTGAGAGTGCTGTGTGTGATGGGAGTGAGTGCTGTGTGTGATGGGAGTGAGTGCTGTGTGTGATGGGAGTGAGAGTGCTGTGTGTGATGGGAGTGAGAGTGCTGTGTGTGATGGGAGTGAGAGTGCTGTGTGTGATGGGAGTGAGAGTGCTGTGTGTGATGGGAGTGAGAGTGCTGTGTGTGATGGGAGTGAGAGTGCTGTGTGTGATGGGAGTGAGAGTGCTGTGTGTGATGGGAGTGAGAGTGCTGTGTGTGATGGGAGTGAGAGTGCTGTGTGTGATGGGAGTGAGAGTGCTGTGTGTGATGGGAGTGAGAGTGCTGTGTGTGATGGGAGTGAGAGTGCTGTGTGTGATGGGAGTGAGAGTGCTGTGTGTGATGGGAGTGAGAGTGCTGTGTGTGATGGGAGTGAGAGTGCTGTGTGTGATGGGAGTGAGAGTGCTGTGTGTGATGGGAGTGAGAGTGCTGTGTGTGATGGGAGTGAGAGTGCTGTGTGTGATGGGAGTGAGAGTGCTGTGTGTGATGGGAGTGAGAGTGCTGTGTGTGATGGGAGTGAGAGTGCTGTGTGTGATGGGAGTGAGAGTGCTGTGTGTGATGGGAGTGAGAGTGCTGTGTGTGATGGGAGTGAGAGTGCTGTGTGTGATGGGAGTGAGAGTGCTGTGTGTGATGGGAGTGAGAGTGCTGTGTGTGATGGGAGTGAGAGTGCTGTGTGTGATGGGAGTGAGAGTGCTGTGTGTGATGGGAGTGAGAGTGCTGTGTGTGATGGGAGTGAGAGTGCTGTGTGTGATGGGAGTGAGAGTGCTGTGTGTGATGGGAGTGAGAGTGCTGTGTGTGATGGGAGTGAGAGTGCTGTGTGTGATGGGAGTGAGAGTGCTGTGTGTGATGGGAGTGAGAGTGCTGTGTGTGATGGGAGTGAGAGTGCTGTGTGTGATGGGAGTGAGAGTGCTGTGTGTGATGGGAGTGAGAGTGCTGTGTGTGATGGGAGTGAGAGTGCTGTGTGTGATGGGAGTGAGAGTGCTGTGTGTGATGGGAGTGAGAGTGCTGTGTGTGATGGGAGTGAGAGTGCTGTGTGTGATGGGAGTGAGAGTGCTGTGTGTGATGGGAGTGAGAGTGCTGTGTGTGATGGGAGTGAGAGTGCTGTGTGTGATGGGAGTGAGAGTGCTGTGTGTGATGGGAGTGAGAGTGCTGTGTGTGGGAGTGAGAGTGCTGTGTGTGATGGGAGTGAGAGTGCTGTGTGTGATGGGAGTGAGAGTGCTGTGTGTGATGGGAGTGAGAGTGCTGAGTGTGATGGGAGTGAGAGTGCTGAGTGTGATGTGTGAGAGTGCTGTGTGTGAGAGTGCTGTGTGTGATGAGAGTGAGAGTGCTGTGTGTGATGGGAATGAGAGTGATGGGAGTGAGAGTGCTGTGTGTGATGGGAGTGAGAGTGCTGTGTGTGATTGTGCGTGAATGTTAGAAGGGATTGAGTGTAGCATTATGTCCCCCCCCCCCCCTCCCTTCTTACCTTTAGCCTGGGAGGTGGGGGGGGGGACCGGCACGCTGGTGAGTGGGAGAGGGGACCGGCACGCTGGTATCTTCCCTGGTGGTCCAGTGGGTGAGTGAACTCTCACTCTCGCGAGATCCGGTCGTTGCCATGGCAACGCGCCGGATCTCGCGAGAGGAACCCGGCGGAGCTGCAAGATAGAGCTCCGTCGGGTCCTCTCCCTCCCTCCCCAGCCGCATGTGCCGCAGCTCTATTTAAGTGGGCCGGTGAGGGAGATCTTTGATCTCCTCACCGGCCCTTCATTGAAAACAGCGGGGCCGGCGCTCAGATAGTGCCGGCCCTGCATAGACCGGCAGGGGAGATCCTGGGACTTCCCCTGCCGGCCTCGGCCCCTGGCCACCGCAGCCCACCGGGCATTTGCCCGGTGTGCCCGATGGCCATTCCGGGCCTGATGTGCTATGATTCTCTAAGTAAAGTAACGAGAGGATTCCACAGTTTTATAATGAGTAAACACATTCACACAGGCTGTACTTAATCGTAGAGTGCTATATTGAGATATTACTCAGATTGCTCTTGTCCTAAAGCTAGTATGAGGAAAAACCAAGTGATAGGTGAAGTGTGTAGTGAGTTAGGGCGGTTGGACCCGCTGTCAGGCTGCATAAGTGTTCAGTAGGTAATGTCCTGGAGCAGGTAGTTAGTCACTTATGATCTGTCTCATCTCTTCACTATCTATCCCTCCTATTCTCAACAAGATAAACACACTTCACTAGCTACATACTGATGTAGGTAAAGGTCCAAATAAAGTCCCCCCCCCCCCCTCCCCCTGCTGCATAGTTGCTGAGGGATGAGTATAACATTGGCAATTTCAAATGTTGTTAGTTTTTTCGGCACCAGGCAGGTACGGTCCCTTCCCTATTGGCTGAGTGTAGAGGATGGCCTTAACAGAAAAAAAGTAAGGTAAGTGTCCGTATGATGGTACCTCCTCCCCGTACTCAGGCGTTGTTTCGCGGCCGCGACCTTTAGTACGGCTCGGGTTCAGCCGACTCCAGATCTGCGCTGGGGTGGCGTGTAGGTCCCTCGGGCTCTCCAGGCTGCTTCCAGGTTTACGGCTTGCTCGGATGCCTCGGGGGTTCCTCCGTGCCTCAGCGATGTGTAGCGGGTAGTGCTATTATGTTGTGGTGAGACACTTCTCATGCCCCGGGTCTGCTCCAAAGCCTGCAATGTGTTGCCTCTAACACTGCCTCTACTTGGGTCTAGGTTTAGATTGCAGGGGTCTCTGCCGTGTAAGGGTGCTTTTTGTTGGTGTGGACCCTTCTGCGTGTGGGGTCGGCGCTTGTGGGGGATACCCCTGATGGCCCCAGTCCCAGGAAGGCGTTTAGTGGTATGGCGTGCTGGTCGTGCGGTCGGGTTGCCTTTGGGCAGTTTTTCAGGTTTTGCCTTGTCGGGTTTCCGCTTTCTCACCTGCGGTTTTGTTGTCTGTGGCGCCTGCTTCATGCGTTCTCTCAGGTTAGTCCAGAAGGTGTTAAAGGCTGCCTCCAGACGCGCCTCAAAGTTTTTGAGCGGGTCGGGCATATCGCCTCTGCGCTGCACTGTGTCTTGTGTTGTATGCTCGTCCGCCATCTTGCGTGCCTTTGCTTTGTGCTCCGTGCATCGTGAGGGTAGCTCACAGCCTGCCGCGGGGCTCCCGCCGTGTGACCAAGCGGGGACCGGGATAACCCCCACCGGCCCAGAGGGGGGGAAAGCGAGACCCACGCTGTCTGCTCTTCGAGTAATGGACGGAAGATCGGCCGCATCTCCCGCCCGGTAACAGTTTGCAGGCCTCAGGGCTCCCTTGTCTCCATGAGTATGTTTTGCCATCGGATTTTCGCTTCAAGAGGTTGCCTACGTGTCTCCAGCTTGAAGTATGCCCGTTTTTGGCAGAATTATGAGGCAAAATGTTTCTTTTTGGGCAAAAAATGATGTTTAGATTGAGGAGCTCCCTCTCCCTGCATCCTGCTCAGTCAGTTGCCAGGCCCCGCCCCCCGCCTGCTGTTTCTCCTCTGAGCCACCATACAGCCTGATGTTTGTATCTTGCCTCATATCCAGCACTGGGGGTTGGATGTTATTCTGTGGCTGTTCCAAAATTCTCAGCACACCTGTAGCTGATGGCCTCATTAGCCAGGTATAAAACACTGCCTCTCCCAGAAGGCAGTGTCAGTTCCTTGACTCTGGTGATCGGTTTGCTGTTTCCTGTTCTTCAGTTTGCTCTTGACTGCGGCTTGTGTTTTTGTTTATTCTGACTTCTGGCTTCCTCTGACCCTTGGCTTCCCACGACTATTCTCCTGGTTTATCCGTTCCTGTACCGCGACTCGGAATTATCTTGCACAGCCCCCGTGCACCGACTCACAGGCCAGGTGAATTCTTGCCTGACCACCTCGGCCTGTGCTTTCTTGCAAGGGTGAGCATACATCTCTGCCTGCCGAACTCCCAACCAAGGTAAGCCCTGACAGTAGCGTCCTCATTGCTATTACTGAAACACATAGCGTCCCACCAAGGTGGACATTTATTCACTAAGGCAGAGCAGGGTCCTGTATGGCAGGTGCCTAATCTGCCAATATATACAGTGTCCAGGGGAGGAAAGAATGCAGTGGCGAGGGAGCCCTGTTCTTATTGCTCTTCCAGCACTGCTCCCTTGCACACTCTGCAGTGATACAAGGAATTGGGATATGGTATCATACCAGCACCGGGAAGGGAGCAGGGAGATTAAAGCAGTCACTGGACCCCAGGGAGAGGACCCAAACCAGCTCTCCCAAAGGTAGGGAGGGTGGATGGGACTAAAAAATAAAACAAAAAACAAAAACCACAATAAACCAAATTCATTTGTACTTCTGTTGCTCACTCACCGCGAGCGACACCTTGACTTGCCCGCTCACCACGAGCGGCGGCTTCTAGTGCCTGCTTGCCGCTGTTTCAGTGACCACAGGTCTCGCCAGAATTCTTTCGAACACTGCACACTCGCGTGCAGCATGCTTAAATATGCGCCAGAGTCAGCCACCTGACTCTGTGCACATTGACGTCAGGGGTCAAAGTGGAAGGATCAAATACCTTCCACGTGTTATAATTCATTCTAAGTGGAAACTAGCCAATCAGAACTACCGTAAGCATATTTAAACTTACCTCCTCCATGCCTTGTTGCCCTGTTGTGGTCTTTTGATAGCCCATTAGCCCATTTAGTCTGTCTGATTGTTGGTTACCGACAATACCGTTTATCGGTGTCTCTCCGACTTTGGCATGTACTCTGACTTCTCTCTATTTTGCATAGCCCGGCCACTCTAAGGACCGGTACTTCAATTTTTTCGTCTGTGATCGGTCAGTGTGTCTGGTTCTGGAGACCATGACACTGCCTACACAACCACTCACAGGAAATAAGATGTAAATTGATAAAAAATAAACTTATATTTAATGGTACCTCCAACAAATGCAATACACACACACACGCTCACACACACACACACAGACTGCTATGAGGGGTGCAGTGTGTGTGTTAGGGGTGCAAACGATCTGTATAGTGTGGGGGTTGATAAGCAAATGGGTATACAGTTGTCCTCAAAAGTTTGCATACCCTTAAAGAATTGGTAATATTTTACCATTTTTAAAGAAAACATGAGTGAGCAGGCAAAAAACATTTGTTATTTCTTATGCAATTCATATTCATCTATAGGTTATAACAGAATTGCACAATCCTAAAACAAAACATGGCAACAAAGAAAAAATAATAAATGACCCCTGTTCAAAAGTCTGCATACCCTTAATTCTAAATACTGTGTATTGCACCCTTTAGCATCAATGACCGCATGCAGTCTTTTTTAATAGTTGTCTATGAGGCTCCTAATTCTTGCAGGTGTTATAGTTGCTCATTCGTCTTGGCAAAATGCGTCCAGGTCATGCATAGTCTTTGGTCTTCTTGAATGAACCGCATGTTTGAGATCTCCCCAGAGTGGCTTGATGATATTAAGGTTAGGAGACTGTGATAGCCACTCCAGAACTTTCACCTTTTTCTGCTATAACCACTGGAGAGTCAACTTGGCCTTGTGCTTGGGGTCATTGTTATAATGGAAAGTTCAAGAGCATCCCATGCACAGCCTTCATGCAGAAGAATGCAAAGTGTCTGCAAGTATTTTCGAATAACATGCTACATTCATCTTGCCATCAATTTTCACATGAATCCCATGCATTTAGATCTTTTGATCAGGGCCATTTGGGTGATTTATGATTTTAAAAAGGATTCAGATAACCATGTGATAATAATGGCTTCATATGATCACTATCCTTCAATAAAATATATATATTTTTTTTTTGCATGATCAGTCATATTTTCAAAATCAATGCCAACATTTCCCAATTTCTGCTAGAATATGCAAACTTTTGAACACAACAGTGGTGGTGGGTGAGCTTTAGCCTTCTCCAGCTGCAGGTTGACTTTACTCTTCTTCTCTCGCGAACTCGGCAATGTGTCAGTGCTGCCATGGAACATACGGCGGCGCTGAGACCAACCTGCTTGTGGAAGGAACATACAACCTCCTGGGTCTTCCTTCCCTCACTCTCCACTAAAGCCGTGCTTTTGGGCTGGTGAGGGAGGTTTTTGATCTCCACGCTTGTCTGACATGACGAGAATTAAGGCTGGTTCTACATGGGCTGTCAGGGAAGATGAAATTATCTTCTCTGTTGGCTTTGGCATATGGGCATTGTGATGGGGTCCCTGGGCAACTACTCAGTGTGCCCATATGGAAAGATGGCCCTGATCTCTGGCCATAAGAATAAGGGGGTCTCCTCATACCCTGGTGAAGCCTAATGTAACCCTTGCCACTGCTTTCATTACCTGGGGCTAGTGATGGCCCAGGGAGTATATCTTGTGCTTGAAACAAAACTTTCAGAGTACTTATTTACATATTACAGATCCAAGGATGGAGGTTTGGAAGTAGTAGGTAGAATAGGATTGAAGGAATGGTCACATGTTTTGTATCAGGGTGTTTATTTTTATTTTTTTTAATTCTTCGTTTTCAGGTTTGTTTGCAGTGTTGGCACTTTCAGAAAAATAAGTTGGTTTCATTCTGCACTTTAGGCACTCAAGCTCAAAAAGGTTTGCCATCACTGCTCTAGGATCGTCAGGCAGGAGAGTAATGCATGGACGAACTGCCACCAAATCTATAGTATAGATATAAACTTATGTTAGATATGTTATGGTGGATTCCTATTAAACTGTAATTGATGGAAGAAGTAGATGATAGCTGGCTGAACTTAATATATTTTTCAGAATTTTCCATACATCACCTATTACAACCTACGTTTTGTAATCCCATTTTCCCATCCATCCATTAACTGTTTAGTAACTAAAACCATAACACTTAGTTTGTTAATCAAGTGAATTTAATATTGTGACTTTGCAATACTTAAATATATAAAATAAAACCTCCCTATAACTTGATCAGTTACCACCATGCATGATTGGAAAAATTATAACCAATTTACAATAGTAACCAAATGATTGTCGTATATATTTTTATTACTTCTGCAGGTATCCCAATGACAACAGAGTATTATATTTCTCCATATGAAATGATGGATGAAATGCTAAATCCAGGTACACATAATGTTTGATGCATGATAGTATATGGAGTCATATAGATATTGCCAAGGTTATTCACTACAGTGAGAAATGCCTTGATTTCCAAGTGAATTTCAAATTTAAGGCCAAAATAGCCAAATACAAATAGAGAAGTCCTGCGCTCACGCCCATTACTACTGGGCCGGCAGCAAGGACTACAATACACATCAGCCCCAATATATAGTAAAAACCAAAGAAAAGAAAGTTACCTGGGCTCTCTCCTTAATCCCTATGTATATTTAGACAAATGGAGGTCATTTAATTGCTCCGATGGCCATTGGAGGGAATGCCCACCTGCCAACGTCAAGGCAGACCCCCCTAAGCGGGTCCTAACAATGACCCTTCAGCCTGCTTTCTTGAGCTTCTGGCAAAGATATCTCTAATGAGACAAAGAGGGGTATTTTTTATATACACCCCTATATACTTATTAACCCTTCTCTTTTTGTATTTGTATTTGTATTTACTTTGTATCACACAGCCTGGTTACAATGCTACCGCCCATCCCATGTGTTCCCTGTTAAGGGTTAATAAGTATATAGGGGTGTATATAAAAAATACCCCTCTCTGTCTCATTAGAGATATCTTTGCCAGAAGCTCAAGGAAGCAGGCTGAAGGGTCAGTGTTAGGACCCGCTTAGGGGGGTCTGCCTTGACGTTGGCAGGCGGGCATTCCCTCCAATAGCCATCGGAGCAATTAAATGACCTCCATTTGTCTAAATATACATAGGGATTAAGGAGAGAGCGCAGGTTACTTTTTTCTTTTCTTTGGTTTTTACAAAAAAGCCAAATAACTGGAAAGATTATCCAAGTCGGCTATGCTTTCAGTTGAGCCTTATTAGTCTTTCATTTGGAATTCACAATAGTGAATAGTGTGTGTGTGTGTGTGTGTGTGTGTATTTTATTTTTGTGACGAGACTTAAACTGGATGGCCTATATAATTTAAAAGGCTAACAAAGCATATCATTGCTTATTTCATGTTGGCTTGGTATAGTGGAACCACCCGATGGCTACGGAGTTAAATTTTATCTGCTCCATCTATTATATCAATAGACAGATCCCATTTAATTATCTTCTGCACTGTGGGTGATAATGTAAGTATATGCTTTAGAAATCTTCAGTGTTTAATTTTTCTCCAAGACCCCTCAATGATGCGTATTTTCCAATAATCCACACTTCACCTTTTATCATGTACATCATATTAGTTTATTATTATTATTATTTTAAAGAACCTTTTTGTTAACAAAACTGGAGTTTGACCATTGACCTTACTCACATCCATTTTCTCTACTTGATCATCGGGCTACATAGGTTTAACAAACCATTACCCAACCACTCTTATTTTTATGACCAATCACATTTTATTAGTAAGTACAATCCACACAAATTTCTGTGAGAGATGTTTGGACCTTAACATGAAAATGTTTCTTAGGGCCTCCTGCAATATTGGATATGGCTCTCTTTTCACTGTAAGAATTGCAGAACTGTATATAGTATGTTAAATTCCAATGTGTGCAAATCAATGTATTTGGAATAAGCAAGAAATATATGAAATATATTACAATACATTATAGTATGCTCATCTAATGTTTGGGAGGGAAGCAAAACACAAGACTGAACTGAGGGTCATTATTCAGGACTTCATCTCACGTCAATCTCATCTTGCTGGTGGAACTCCATGTGAGAATCTGCCATCTACACAAGGTTACAGGGAATAATTACCTTATTGGTAATTCACTAGATAACTTATTTTATATATAACTATTGCTGCTCTTCATGTACGTCTCAACCAATACACTCCTCCTGTTATAGTCAGTCTGTGCTTCTAGAGTTGTTTTTCACAATGGTAATTTTCTCTAAATGTCTACTCTGCAGAATCGATGGACTCAATCTTGAGTTCTTATTAGTCATTTGTTTGCAGGTTATGTGGTCTCTTCTTACCGTTTACATTTCAGTTAAATTTGTTTGACATCTGCAGGTAAAAACTGGATTGAAGCTACAGCGTCTATAATTATTTTGGGTAGAAAGAACTCGTACCATCTTAATCTCTCACGGACATTAAACAATTCACCGCAAGAGGACATCCGGTAAATGAATCCTTATTTTTGGTGCTTTCAATTTTTGGTAGATAGACACTTGGTTTTCAAAGGGGATACATCTTTAGAAGGAGCCTTAGTCATCCTGAATCATACATAGGATAATAGTATGACTTGCCATAAGTTACTTGGGTACAATGGAATGTTTTCAGAACCACAAGCTGTAGAAATATAGAACCAAAATATTACCTGAAAGGCAGATCGTCACTATTGTCTTAAATTTTAGAAATCTATGGTTGTGTATTTATAACAAGAGTATTGAATAGTATTTTAAGAAAGCACTGGACTCTTAAAATGGAATATATCACAGATCGTTTTGCAATATTTTTTTTTTTTACTGAACTACCAGATACTGACACATCCAAATTATGTCTGCACTCTGACTTAATATGAGATGTACATGTAGATGTACATATAATATAATATAATTTTCCTTCAAAAATAATGTGTGCTGGAGGACAAGAGTGTGTGTATATGTGTGTGTATGTATGTATGTATGTGTGTGTGTGTACAATGTTAAACAAAAATCTGCACACCAGTCAAGCCATAAGACTTTCTTTTCCCAAAGAAATCACAAATTTGCAGTGATGTTACTACCGCAAAGGATTCTGGGTTGGCATATGCAAATTAGTTAAACAAAATCACATTTTTGCCTCATTCCATTTTAAACATGGATTCATTTGAGTCTGTGTTTGCTGTATACAACAGCTTTGAAACACCGTTTAGGAAAAGCTGCAAAGCCAGTAAACCACTCATGGACAGCTGTTATATTATAATGTTATAAATTCCACGTGGGTCCAGCACTCTCTCTCACGGTCTTGTGCTTACCTCAGCCAAAATGTACATAATCTAAGAAAAGTGCATGGATAGGACTCTGTTGAGGATTTTCCAATTCTCTTATTGTGCAATATAGATACACCACATTCGTGTCAATGTTTCAGTCCTCTGTTGTGCATCTATATTGCACAATAAAAGAACTAGAAAATAATTTACAGAGTCCTGCAAGTGCATTTTTTTTTTTTTTAAATCTCTATCTCTATCTATATCTACATACCAAAAGAGTTGTGGTGGGGGAAAAAAGTGTGGATAAAAACCCTTTCCACCTAAAGAAAGTGGATAGTTAATATATTGCTAAACACACATACACTGGCTTTGCTCCTCTTCCTGAGTTGTGTTTCAAAGCTGTTGTATACAGCAGACACATACTCCAAGGAATCCATGTATGAACTGGAATAATGAGGCAAAAATGTGGTTCTTTGTTGAGCTCATTTGCATAACCTACCCAGAATCCCTTGCAGTAGTGAGAGCACTGTTAAAGTGATATTTCTGTGGGAAAAGCAAATCTCATGGCTTGACTGGTGTGTATTTGTGTTTAGCAATGTATTCACTATCTATATATATATATATTTCTCTGACCGTGCATTTGTAACTATACTGGGTTACAGTATAGTTACAGTTCACACTCCTGGGTTTTTCCAAGAGTGTGATCTTTATTATGTTGAGTCGGTCTATAAACAGTCCTGTATGTACAGTTAAACATAGTAAAAAAAATGTTTTTAAAAAAAATCTAAGGGTTTTTTTCAGCAACAATGATATAATTTTGCAAATGGGCACAAATACCTTTTGTGACAGAGCTTCTGTACTCCGACAGAGTACCTCCGCCCAGTCCGCTCCCTAGCCACTTGCAGGGACCCTGGAACACTTCAGCCCCAGTCGCTGAAGCTTGATTGGGGCCCTTCTGGAGCTTTTCCACCTGACCAGGCTGCAGCTCTCCTTCCTGGCAGGTATCGTCCCCTCTGCCTATTGTGCTGCAGTTCTGCTTACAGTGAATATAGTTATTGCCTTTACCAAGGCAACTGCGGCTCTCAGGCCTAGCTCTCTTGCTTTTTCCCATGGCTAGAGGGATCCTGCAACCAGCAATCAGGTCTGAAGACTCTATCACTGGGATACCTACAAATCCAAACAGAACACAAGTTCCGGAACAGATATAAAAAAACATTTATTTTTTTTCCTTGGGACAAGCCCATATGATTATTACATAAAGATTGCTGTGACAACTCAATAAAAATGCAAACAGTCAAATCATAGCAGACCACATACAGCAACTTATTATAACACAATTACATATTTATAAAAGGGTGGGGAAGACCATAATTAAAGGGACAATATAGTCCCCTGGAAAAACTTCAGCTTAATGAGGTTGTTCAGGTGAGAACTACCTTTCTCATGTAAATACTGTATTTTCTGAGAAAATACAGTGTTTACATTAAAAGCTAGGAACACCTCTAGTTGCAGTCACTCAGACTGCCACCAGAGGGACCTCCGAGTTGATGGATGCTTAATACGCCTCCATCCACTCAGATCTGCTGTCAGCAGACAGGGCAGCTCTGTGCAGCACTGTGCACGAGCTTCCTGTCTGACAGAGCCTGTAAGCAGCAGCGCGTGGGAGTCGGCTTGAGCGGACTGGCTGAAGGCAGAAGGCAGAAGCAGGAGGATGCAGAGATCTCCTGACTTCAAACTGTAAGTACACTTATTTTAAAAATTTAGATTGAATGTGAGAGAGTGTGGGCTGGTGATTGAGTGGGGGTGAGTGTGGGTGGGTGACTGAAAACAATTGAATTTTTATAAATGCATTATTTTCTGGTTACAAACTTCAGATGTTAAATCAGATGTTAAATTTCTCATGCAATGAAACTGCTGTTTTCAATTCCATATTAAATTATGAGTGTGAGAGAGTGGGGAAAGAAAGAGAGAGTTAAACACTATTTATTTAACATCTGTGTGCTTTTATACAAACACTACATATAGAGATCTCTCTATATATAGTGTTTGCATACTTACTTTTGGGTTAGGAGGGTTACCGTAGGAGAGGGGCGGGCAAATACAGCGAGCTGAGCTGTCAGTCAGCTCAGCTCCCGGACGCGCATACCGGTAGAGCGCTCAGTATTCTTTCATAGGGCAACATTCATGCCGCTCTATGTAGAACGCGATTGGTGCAGCGTGAAGCCGCGCATGCGCACCAGATCGCGATGACGCTTCTCTGAGAGAAGCGTCTGAGCCCCGCGATTTCGTCATTTTGATGAAAAAGGGGGCGTGATCTGACGGGGATTTCGGCACTGGAACCGCGGTAAATTTATATTATAAAAAGGGCTCAGAAATAATTTTTAATAAGGGGAAGTTCATATAAAAGCATGTAACTCCCGCGGGTTACCATGGCAACGTGGAACGCACAACACGCTCGCGGGAGTTACAGAGAGGGAAGAGCTGTAATGTATAGCTGCAGTCTGCTGGGCCCCCTCTGCAGATATAGGGAGCCGGGGGGCCCCACCATGCCACCGGACCACCAGGGGTGGAATCTCCCCCCTCCCTGGACCAGGTAAGAACAGGGGGGAATAAAATTTTTCACTTTTAAAGTGGGGGGGGAATACGTCATTTACACTACATGCATACACTACACTTACACTACATGCATACACTACACTCACACACACTGCATTCATTGCACTAACACGCACTCTGCATTCACTGCACTAACAGGCGCTCTGCATTCACTGCACTAACAGGCGCTCTGCATTCACTGCACTAACAGGCGCTCTGCATTCACTGCACTAACAGGCGCTCTGCATTCACTGCACTAACAGGCGCTCTGCATTCACTGCACTAACAGGCACTCTGCATTCACTGCACTAACAGGCGCTCTGCACCAACGCGCGCTCTGCACACACTACACTGACACTGCGTTCATTACACACTATGCACACACTCTGCATTTACTACACTATGCAAACACTCTGCATTTACTTTACACACAGCATCCACTACACACACACTCTGCGTTCATTATACACTCTGCGTTCATTATACACTCTGCGTTCATTATACACTCTGCGTTCATTATACACTCTGCGTTCATTATACACTCTGCGTTCACTGCACAAACACACACTCTGCGTTCACTGCACAAACACACACTCTGCGTTCACTGCACAAACACACACTCTGCGTTCACTGCACAAACACACACTCTGCGTTCACTGCACAAACACACACTCTGCGTTCACTGCACAAACACACACTCTGCGTTCACTGCACAAACACACACTCTGCGTTCACTGCACAAACACACACTCTGCGTTCACTGCACAAACACACACTCTGCGTTCACTGCACAAACACACACTCTGCGTTCACTGCACAAACACACACTCTGCGTTCACTGCACAAACACACACTCTGCGTTCACTGCACAAACACACACTCTGCGTTCACTGCACAAACACACACTCTGCGTTCACTGCACAAACACACACTCTGCGTTCACTGCACAAACACACACTCTGCGTTCACTGCACAAACACACACTCTGCGTTCACTGCACAAACACACACTCTGCGTTCACTGCACAAACACGCACACACTCTCTGCGTTCACTGCGCACACGCACACACTCTCTGCGTTCACTGCGCACACGCACACACTCTCTGTGTTCACTGCGCGCGCACTCTCTGCGTTCACTGCGCGCACTCTCTGCGTTCACTGCGCGCCCACTCTGCGTTCACTGCGCGCGCGCACTCTGCGTTCACTGCGCGCGCGCACTCTGCGTTCACTGCGCGCGCGCACTCTGCGTTCACTGCGCGCGCGCACTCTGCGTTCACTGCGCGCGCGCACTCTCTGCGTTCACTGCGCGCGCGCACTCTCTGCGTTCACTGCGCGCGCACTCTCTGCGTTCACTGCGCGCGCGCACTCTCTGCGTTCACTGCGCGCGCACTCTCTGCGTTCACTGCGCGCGTGCGTTCACTGCGCGCGCGCGCACTCTCTGCGTTCACTGCGCGCGTGCGTTCACTGCGCGCGCGCGCACTCTCTGCGTTCACTGCGCGCGTGCGTTCACTGCGCGCGCGCACTCTCTGCGTTCACTGCGCGCGTGCGTGCACACTCTGCGTTCACTGCGCGCGCGCGCACACTCTGCGTTCACTGCGCGCGCGCGCACACTCTGCGTTCACTGCGCGCGCGCGCACACTCTGCGTTCACTGCGCGCGCGCGCACTCTCTGCGTTCACTGCGCGCGCGCACACTCTCTGCGTTCTAAATTGATTTAAAGTAGACAAGTTACTTTTTCATATATGAACTATGGTGACTCTAAAATGAAGACACATAAGATATAAATAGGTGTACTTTTTAAATGTTAAGACACAGAGGAGAGACTTGGAGACAGACGCTGCTCCATCTTAAAATGACTGAGAGGCTGACATGATGACATGTTCAGAAGGGTATGTTAACCTATTAATGATATTTGCAAGCATTTAATTTCATCTTATAAACTCTGCTATAATGGATTTTATATTTATATTTTTAGATAATAAATATCCAAAAAGACAAAACTATTGCTTCCAAGACAATCCTTATTTTATATTGTATTCTCAATTATTTACATATGTTAAATAGAGGATCTCTTACTAACTATATAACATTATGGCTAAGATATCTGTATGGTTAGCCCTACTAAGTTCTATGCTTTAAGACATTATAGTGGTAAATAAGGGAACCGCCAGCGGTTACAGCAGTAGTCCGTAAGGAGGTAGCCACCCCAACAGGCCGTATTACTTTGGTTGAAGAGGATGTAGGGATTCTTAGGGTGACCAAGACTGATTTTGCCATACATACTTTGCAGAAGTATTATGCTGACTTAAAACGAACATTTTCCAAGCCAGTTTTGTGAATGGGCAGTCACTGAGTGGCTGAGACCATCAGCTGACCGCGCTCAGCCAATCAGTGGCTTCCCTGCCCGGCGGCACTTCACGCTTCCTGAATCTGTAAATGCAGAAGTCAGACACAGCATGGGGGAGCTATGATCTGTGCTGCAGGTAAATTTGAGGTTACACCATTCATGAATGGTTTAACTCCATGCTTCGTGCCTCCGGGACCTACTTATTTAGATGGTGCCTGGAGTGTTCCCTTAATAAACTACACATTCCCTCTCTTTAAATTAAAATGTAACATTTTAGACTTTATTTTTTATTTTTTTATTCCTCTTTTCAGGAACTATGCAGGAAGGCTCTGTACACAAGAGCCAGAGGAGGTTTGGCCAAGGTTGCGCACACACACAAAGATTTAACTCGTAAATTACAGAAAATCGGTCAGTGAGCATACAGGGGCATGATCTATACACTAAAATAGCTCCTTTAAGTTTGTTGTTTAGGTCTTCAGTGTCCATTTAATTCCTTTAAATGTATATAATTTGTTGTCCTGTAACCATTTTACTACCTTGTTCTAGTGCTTTATCATTCACTGAGCAGAAGACTGTTGAGGTACCAGCATGTTTCTTTCTGGTCTCCACAAAACCCGTTGTATTGCTTTCAGCTTTTATTCGCAAGATTCAGAACATAACTGGTATGCATAAAATTTCTGCATTTAATTTATCTTTTTGTAAATCCTCTTAAATACCACGTTAGAATGTATTGGAGTATAGGTGTGTGATTGTGTTTTTTCTTCACATGGTTAATCCATCCCCTTTTAGCACTCCTTGTACAAACCTACGTATACTGTGAACTGTGACCCTGTTTTGCTTTGTTATATTCTTTATACATTTGTATGTGCTGTACACAGAATACAAAAGCCATAAATGTTCAAAGAGAATCACAAAACATTGCTGTGCTTTTTGATGTGAGGATACCATAACCTAAAAATTTTTCACTGAGAGTGTGCTGGTCCTTGGACATTGATAAAAATCATTTTAGACAGACTGTTCGTATGTAGTGTAGATAGGATTAAATATGAAGTGTAATTGTTTTTATAGTTTTTAATATATTTATGCTAAATTACAGGGGCATAGGGTGGGGGGGCTATATTAAACAAACATACTTGAAGGGGGGCCTAGTGTTCCCCCATAGTGGGTGAGGACCCAAATTACAAAATTACATTAAAATAGGGGAGTTGGACATGCCATTGTTTCTCACATGCCTCCGAGTGGCTAGAGGTCCAAAGCCACCCAACTAAAATAAAGTTTCTGCCGGCAACTTGTTAGTGAGGATGGAGCCAATAATCTAAAATCTCCACACACAATTTTTTTTCCATCAGAAGACCACAAACTTAAAAAAAACAAACAAAAAAACACTGGAGAAAATTGAAAATGTGCCACAAATAGTCTCACTTCTCTTGAGACTTGGTGTCAGAATGCTATTTTTACTCTTCTTTCTAGCCAACCAAGCAGAGAGATCTGTCATATTGCAAAGCGTGGGACATTTTCATGTTCTAGCATGGGAAAGCCTACATAAGTGCTTTCCCCACTATCAGAGCTCATTCTGCAGCAAGGGTTTGAAGAGTGAAGACTGATTGATTGGTTTTAAAGTGGCACGGTTTTGATTTTTCCAGTGGTGTGTTTTGTTTTGTTTTTGTTTTTTTTTATCTATTTTTATTTTGCGATCAGGCATTTTTGGGACTGCAGAACAGAATTCGAAGAAAGAAGGCTTCTGATGGGAAATATATATAATTTTATTCAGAGGTTTTTAGATTTTAGTTTATGGTGGCTTGGGAATTAAGATCCCCAAGTCAACTAGAGGGGTATACTATTATTTTAGGGGGGTAGACAATGGCATACCTTATTGCCCCGAAGTCCTGGGGCAAGGGAAGGGGACAATAGGCCCCCTCTTTTTTAATAATAATAATAATAATAATAATAATAATAATAATAATAATAATAATAATAATAATAATAATGTTATTGTTGAGTGGGTGGGGAAGGTAGGTCCTTCCCACGAATCCTGACTGCATTTGACTTTAGTCATTTTCACTGGATTTTGTCCATTCATAAATACTGACTTTTTTGAGCCCCAGCAGTCTTTTTAACGGTTAGGGTAGTAAGTTGGTTTCAGGGCCGGACTGGGAGAAAAATTCGGCCCGGGCATTTTTTTTAGCACCGCGGTCTACTAAGAAGGGGGCGGGGCAGAGAGGGTGTGTTTCGTCTTCACCAATGACGAACACGCCCCCTCTCAAAGTGAGCGTTGGGGCAATCCTCTTCCAGGGCAGAGCTCTGCTAAAGAGCTCTAGCATGAGAAAAAAAAAACCTATTTGTTCTGCACAGTGCAAGCAAATTTAATAACTTGCTTGCACTGTGTTTCCTTGCAACTTGTCTCTGGTGAAAGAGTATTGTGCATGTGTTTGGAGCCTGCTTGTGGGATTGTGTGTGTGTAGAGTGAGCTGATTGTGGTGTGGTATTGTGTAATAAGGTTGGTTTTAGTTGTGTTGTGTTTGTGGTGTAATGTAATGCATATGTGGCTAGGGGCTGTAGAGAATGTGTGTATAGGGGATGTAGTAAGTGTGTGCATACAGGCTATAGTGTGTGTGTGTGTGTGTGTATAGGTGATGTAGTGGTTGTAGAGAGTGTGTGTTTAGGGGTGTAGTATGTTTGTTTACAAGGGATCCAGAGTGTGTATGTTAGGAATGTAGTGTGTGTGTGTGTGTGTGTGTGTGTATACAGGAGTCTAGTGTGTGTTTGAAGGACCCAGAATGTTTAGGAGATCTAGTGAGTGTGTACATAACGGAATCCGAGTGTATATAGGGATCTAGTGTGTGTATATGATCCAGAGTTGGGTAAGGGATCTAGTGTGTGTCTGCAATGTAATGTGTTTAGGGGTGCAATATGTGTGTGAGGGGTTCAGTGTGTGTGTGAGGGGTGCTGTAGTGTGTGTGTGTGTGTGTATATATATATATATATATAATATATTATATATAATTAAATATGTTTGGAAGTATTGTGTGTGTTTGGTGCAGTGTGTTGGGGTTCTGTGTGTGTCTGTGAGGGGGTGTAGTGTGTATGTGAAGGGTGCAGTATGTGTGTGTGATGGATGCTGTGTTTGAGGGGTGCGGTGTGTGATTTGTGTGTGAGGGTACTGTGTGTGATTTGCGAGGGTACTGTGTGTGTGTGTGTGTGTGAGAGGGTACTGTGTGTGTGAGAGGGTACTGTGTGTGTGTGAGAGGGTACTGTGTGTGTGTGTGTGTGAGAGGGTGCTGTGTGTGAGAGGGTGCTGTGTGTGAGAGGGTGCTGTGTGTGAGAGGGTGCTGTGTGTGAGAGGGTGCTGTGTGTGTGTGTGTGTGAGAGGGTGCTGTGTGTGTGTGAGAGGGTGCTGTGTGTGTGTGTGAGAGGGTGCTGTGTGTGTGTGAGAGGGTGCTGTGTGTGTGTGTGAGAGGGTGCTGTGTGTGTGTGTGAGAGGGTGCTGTGTGTGTGTGTGAGAAGGTGCTGTGTGTGTGTGAGAGGGTGCTGTGTGTGTGTGTGTGAGAGGGTGCTGTGTGTGTGTGTGTGAGAGGGTGCTGTGTGTGTGTGTGTGTGAGGGTGCTGTGTGTGTGTGTGTGTGTGTGTGTGTGAGAGAGAGGGTGCTGTGTGTGTGAGAGAGAGGGTGCTGTGTGTGTGAGAGAGAGGGTGCTGTGTGTGTGAGAGAGAGGGTGCTGTGTGTGTGAGAGAGGGTGCGCTGTGTGTGTGAGAGAGGGTGCGCTGTGTGTGTGAGAGAGGGTGCGCTGTGTGTGTGAGAGGGTGCTGTGTGTGTGTGTGAGAGAGGGTGCTGTGTGTGTGAGAGAGGGTGCTGTGTGTGTGAGAGAGGGTGCTGTGTGTGTGTGTGTGAGAGAGAGGGTGCTGTGTGTGTGAGAGGGTGCTGTGTGTGTGAGAGGGTGCTGTGTGTGTGTGTGTGTGAGAGGGTGCTGTGTGTGTGTGTGTGAGAGGGTGCTGTGTGTGTGTGTGAGAGAGGGTGCTGTGTGTGTGTGTGTGAGAGAGGGTGCTGTGTGTGTGTGTGTGAGAGAGAGGGTGCTGTGTGTGTGTGTGTGAGAGAGAGGGTGCTGTGTGTGTGTGTGAGAGAGGGTGCTGTGTGTGTGTGTGTGTGAGAGAGGGTGCTGTGTGTGTGAGAGAGGGTGCTGTGTGTGTGTGTGTGAGAGGGTGCTGTGTGTGTGTGTGTGAGAGAGGGTGCTGTGTGTGTGTGTGTGTGAGAGAGGGTGCTGTGTGTGTGAGAGAGGGTGCTGTGTGTGTGAGAGAGGGTGCTGTGTGTGTGTGTGTGAGAGAGGGTGCTGTGTGTGTGTGTGTGAGAGAGGGTGCTGTGTGTGTGTGTGTGAGAGAGGGTGCTGTGTGTGTGTGTGTGAGAGAGGGTGCTGTGTGTGTGTGTGTGAGAGAGGGTGCTGTGTGTGTGTGTGTGAGAGAGGGTGCTGTGTGTGTGTGTGAGAGAGGGTGCTGTGTGTGTGTGTGTGAGAGAGGGTGCTGTGTGTGTGTGAGAGAGGGTGCTGTGTGTGTGTGAGAGAGGGTGCTGTGTGTGTGTGTGTGAGAGAGGGTGCTGTGTGTGTGTGTGTGAGAGGGTGCTGTGTGTGTGTGAGAGAGGGTGCTGTGTGTGTGTGAGAGAGGGTGCTGTGTGTGTGTGAGAGAGGGTGGTGTGTGTGTGAGAGAGGGTGCTGTGTGTGTGAGAGAGGGTGCTGTGTGTGTGAGAGAGGGTGCTGTGTGTGTGTGAGAGAGGGTGCTGTGTGTGTGTGAGAGAGGGTGCTGTGTGTGTGTGAGAGAGGGTGCTGTGTGTGTGTGAGAGAGGGTGCTGTGTGTGTGAGAGAGGGTGCTGTGTGTGTGAGAGAGGGTGCTGTGTGTGTGAGAGAGGGTGCTGTGTGTGTGAGAGAGGGTGCTGTGTGTGTGAGAGAGGGTGCTGTGTGTGTGAGAGAGGGTGCTGTGTGTGTGAGAGAGGGTGCTGTGTGTGTGAGAGAGGGTGCTGTGTGTGTGAGAGAGGGTGCTGTGTGTGTGTGTGTGAGAGAGGGTGCTGTGTGTGTGTGTGAGAGAGGGTGCTGTGTGTGTGAGAGGGTGCTGTGTGTGTGAGAGGGTGCTGTGTGTGTGAGAGGGTGCTGTGTGTGTGTGTGAGAGAGGGTGCTGTGTGTGTGTGTGAGAGAGGGTGCTGTGTGTGTGTGTGAGAGGGTGCTGTGTGTGTGTGTGAGAAGGTGCTGTGTGTGTGTGAGAGGGTGCTGTGTGTGTGTGTGTGAGAGGGTGCTGTGTGTGTGTGTGTGAGAGGGTGCTGTGTGTGTGTGTGTGTGAGGGTGCTGTGTGTGTGTGTGTGTGTGTGTGTGTGAGAGAGAGGGTGCTGTGTGTGTGAGAGAGAGGGTGCTGTGTGTGTGAGAGAGAGGGTGCTGTGTGTGTGAGAGAGAGGGTGCTGTGTGTGTGAGAGAGGGTGCGCTGTGTGTGTGAGAGAGGGTGCGCTGTGTGTGTGAGAGAGGGTGCGCTGTGTGTGTGAGAGGGTGCTGTGTGTGTGTGTGAGAGAGGGTGCTGTGTGTGTGAGAGAGGGTGCTGTGTGTGTGAGAGAGGGTGCTGTGTGTGTGTGTGTGAGAGAGAGGGTGCTGTGTGTGTGAGAGGGTGCTGTGTGTGTGAGAGGGTGCTGTGTGTGTGTGTGTGTGAGAGGGTGCTGTGTGTGTGTGTGTGAGAGGGTGCTGTGTGTGTGTGTGTGTGAGAGAGGGTGCTGTGTGTGTGTGTGAGAGAGGGTGCTGTGTGTGTGTGTGTGAGAGAGAGGGTGCTGTGTGTGTGTGTGTGAGAGAGAGGGTGCTGTGTGTGTGTGTGAGAGAGGGTGCTGTGTGTGTGTGTGTGTGAGAGAGGGTGCTGTGTGTGTGAGAGAGGGTGCTGTGTGTGTGTGTGTGAGAGGGTGCTGTGTGTGTGTGTGTGAGAGAGGGTGCTGTGTGTGTGTGTGTGTGAGAGAGGGTGCTGTGTGTGTGAGAGAGGGTGCTGTGTGTGTGAGAGAGGGTGCTGTGTGTGTGTGTGTGAGAGAGGGTGCTGTGTGTGTGTGTGTGAGAGAGGGTGCTGTGTGTGTGTGTGTGAGAGAGGGTGCTGTGTGTGTGTGTGTGAGAGAGGGTGCTGTGTGTGTGTGTGTGAGAGAGGGTGCTGTGTGTGTGTGTGTGAGAGGGTGCTGTGTGTGTGTGTGAGAGAGGGTGCTGTGTGTGTGTGTGAGAGAGGGTGCTGTGTGTGTGTGTGTGAGAGAGGGTGCTGTGTGTGTGTGAGAGAGGGTGCTGTGTGTGTGTGAGAGAGGGTGCTGTGTGTGTGTGTGTGAGAGAGGGTGCTGTGTGTGTGAGAGGGTGCTGTGTGTGTGTGAGAGAGGGTGCTGTGTGTGTGTGAGAGAGGGTGGTGTGTGTGTGAGAGAGGGTGCTGTGTGTGTGAGAGAGGGTGCTGTGTGTGTGAGAGAGGGTGCTGTGTGTGTGAGAGAGGGTGCTGTGTGTGTGTGAGAGAGGGTGCTGTGTGTGTGTGAGAGAGGGTGCTGTGTGTGTGAGAGAGGGTGCTGTGTGTGTGAGAGAGGGTGCTGTGTGTGTGAGAGAGGGTGCTGTGTGTGTGAGAGAGGGTGCTGTGTGTGTGAGAGAGGGTGCTGTGTGTGTGAGAGAGGGTGCTGTGTGTGTGAGAGAGGGTGCTGTGTGTGTGAGAGAGGGTGCTGTGTGTGTGAGAGAGGGTGCTGTGTGTGTGAGAGAGGGTGCTGTGTGTGTGAGAGGGTGCTGTGTGTGTGAGAGAGGGTGCTGTGTGTGTGTGTGTGAGAGAGGGTGCTGTGTGTGTGTGTGAGAGAGGGTGCTGTGTGTGTGAGAGGGTGCTGTGTGTGTGAGAGGGTGCTGTGTGTGTGAGAGGGTGCTGTGTGTGTGTGTGAGAGAGGGTGCTGTGTGTGTGTGTGAGAGAGGGTGCTGTGTGTGTGTGTGAGAGAGGGTGCTGTGTGTGTGTGTGAGAGAGGGTGCTGTGTGTGTGAGAGAGGGTGCTGTGTGTGTGAGAGAGGGTGCTGTGTGTGTGTGTGTGTGAGAGAGGGTGCTGTGTGTGTGTGTGTGAGAGAGAGGGTGCTGTGTGTGTGTGTGTGTGTGAGAGAGAGGGTGCTGTGTGTGTGTGTGTGTGTGAGAGAGGGTACTGTGTGTGTGTGTGTGAGAGAGGGTGCTGTGTGTGGGTGTGGGTGCTGAGTGTGAATGTTAAAAGGGATTGTGGGTTGGGGGGGTACAAAAAAATAATCTAATAAGCATGCATTATATCCCCCCCTTCCCTTCTTACCTTTAGCCTGGGAAGGGGGGTTCGGCACGCTGGTGAGTGGGAGGGGGGGACCGGCACGGTGACACCTTCCCTGGTGGTCCAGTGGTGAGTGAACTTTAGCCTGCGGTCTAGAGTTCACTCTCGCGAGATCCGGTCGCTGCCATGGCAACACGCCGGATCTCGCGAGAGGAACCCGGCGGAGCTGCAAGTTAGAGCTCCGCCGGGTCCTCCTCCTCCCTCCCCAGCTGCAATGTCTATTTAAGTGGGCCAGTGAGTGAGATCTTTGATCTCCCCACCGGCCCTCAATGGAAAACAGCAGGGCCGGTGCTCGGATAGTGCCGGCCCTGCATAGACCGGCAGGGGAGACCTCCCCTGCCGGCCTCGGCCCATGGCCACCGCGGTCCACCGGGCATTTGCCCGGTGTGCCCGATGGCCAGTCCAGGCGTGGTTGGTTTACTGTTAATGAAGTGGGATGGATTTTTCGCCTGTTATAAGTGGTCAATACAAAAGCATACACATCCAAGGCTGGCAATGAATTGGAAATCTATTTGTATTGGTTCTATGAAAGTAATTTGGGAGAAGTGGAAATCTGAGTGTAATAACAGCAGTTTTCCCATTCTATGAGAGATTCTTATTCAAGTTGTACCATGGGCCAATATGTAATTTCTTTTTTCTATGTTTTAATTTACTAAACATGTAATAAAATGTTTACAATTAAATGTTGTGATTAACACATTTTTGTTTGGCTTCTAAATTTGTCGGTGGGCTATTCAAACACTGAATAAAAATAAAATTTGGATAAACGTGTTTTTTTTTTTTGTATCAGGCAAGAAACATTTTTGTGAAATATTTCTGGTAAATTGTTTTTATAATTCTAAAACTAATGAATACTAATATAATTTTATATGAAAGGGCTCCCGGTTTTTATATCCGAAAGAGGTCAATTTCATAAACTGCTGATTCACATGAACTACCAAGGCTGCAGTAAAGATGGATTGCATAAAGAGATCAGATTTATTAAGGTAAATAATATCTCTGTGATACGCAGATCAAAGGATATCTTAAAGGAACACAGATAGAGGAAAGGTAGCAGCACAAAATAAGAAATTAAAGGGACACTATAGTCACCTGAACAACTTTAGCAGTTTTGAAGCAGTTTTGGTGTATAGAACATGCCCTTGCAGCCTCACTGCTCAATCCTCTGCCATTTAGAAGTTAAATCCCTTTGTTTATGAACCCTAGTCAGTAGTCACACCTCCCTGCATGTGACTTGCACAGCCTTCCAACACTTCCTGTAAAGAGAGCCCTATTTAGGCTTTCTTTATTGCAAATTCTGTTTAAGATGTTCTTATCCCCTGCTATGTTAATGGCTTGCTAGACCCTGCAAGAGCCTCCTGTATGGGATTAAAGTTTAATTTAGAGATTGAGATACAATTATTTAAGGTAAATTACATCTGTTTGAAAGTGAAACCAGTTTGTTTTTCATGCAGGCTCTGTCAATCATAGCCAGGGGAGGTGTGACTAGGGCTGCATAAACAGAAACAAAGTGATTTAACTCCTAAATGACAGTGAATTGAGCAGTGAAATTGCAGGGGAATGATCTATACACTAAAACTGCTTTATTTAGCTAAAGTAATTTAGGTGACTATAGTGTTCCTTTAAATAGACTGGTTTCAAATAAAACAAAATAAAATGGCAGGATAAATACACAATACACAAAATGTCAAGATAGACTGGAAAAAGTCTATGTATAATAGATGGGTTAGGGACGTCCAAAGTGAAACCTGTATATAGGAAGGTGGACACAGTCTTGATGGTAGGAGTATTCCTCAATGTGATATAGATAAATCCTTGAAGTTCATATGAAATAGATAAAAGATAACTAATAGTGCAGTATGTCCCAGATAGGGGCTGGATACAGTATAGAAGATCTATATGGTCCTACTCACGTTTAATAGAGCTATCTACTTGGCTCTATTGTGGATGGCGTACAGTGGTACAATCCCCGCATATAGGATACGTGAAGTATTGTAGTCTTGCTTGTTGTAGGGACCATATGAAAATATAAAAGAAACAGCAATAGTGCTTACAGTATAAAAGCCAGAGGTGTAATAATAAAATACCAAGTGGTTACTCACATTTTATTGAGCAGGCTAACTGCTCAATTAATTGGGCTTGAGTGGTATTGTTATGGTACTTTTTGCAGTAAACCAAAATGTTTAAATGTCTATCTGTTCCTGTCCAAATCAATAAAATAAATTGCGTATATACGCTGAAGTAATTAAGTCTGACACACAAGGTTCAGGTTAAAATAACTTCGAGAAAATTTATTGGCAAGTGATTAAAAAGCGGACACGCAGGTCCTTTTAAGAGACATTTTACGTCATCATTGCTTATTAGAATATCAGTAAATAAACATCATTAATTGGATTAATTGTCAAGTGTCGGGATTAGTGTCCACCTATCAATATTATTAATTGGCTCAAAAGACTAAGTGGTTAATCCCGTGTCCACCCACCAAGAGGTGGGATTGTTCTGGACACGGGTGGGGGACAAGGGGTCTTGAGCGTCATTTTACACGGTCGGTGATCTCAGGCCTCGTGGCCAGGTGCAAGGTCTCTTATGAATAGAACATTTCATTACTACTGTGTTCGCATGGCCTTCAAATTATACTTTGTTGCAAATCTAAGGAAAAGTCAGCAATTCCTGTGTTAATCATATCTTTATAGAAAATACAGTCTTTGTTCTATTGTATTAGATGTGCTGGGAAATTCTGTCATGTAAGGTGATTTTAAAATGAACAAGTTAGGTTATGAGGACAAAATGGAGGATTGAAGAAGTCAGGTTAGGGGGACAAAATGGAGGATTGTCACAGTATAAAGTTAAAATGGAGTTAGTGCAATAATTGAATACAAATACAATAAGGTTTTTTAAATAATCCCACATCAGTCCCCCCTATGAAATGTTAGATTCTAAGAGATAAAACTTTATTAAGTTAGTACCAGGAAGACGTGTTAACCCAAAGGCACAGAAACCCCGTGGCCGCTAGCTAGGTGTTAATGCAAAGTGCAAGGCTGTCCCTAGTTCTGACCCTGATAGGCTAACTCATCCGTCAGTATGGCTCTCGAACACTTCACACCCATGGGTATCCCATGGCAGCTAACCCACCACTTCTCCAACACGGGGTCTTTACCATTCACTGACAGATGCTGTCCCTAAGTTAGTCCCTTCCTAGAATTCCTGCACTTTATCAACAAAAGGGATTGTTTGCAGCGGCAGACAGGGTGAGTTGATGTCTTGGAGCTCTTGGTCATCAACTTCGAGATGGGTGAAAGTGGGTGCCGCTTGGTCAACAGTCTTCAGGAGGGATTTTCTCAGACATGGGAGGATACAACAAAAGAGAAGAGCAAAGAGAAAAAGAAAAATTAGTATAGCCATACCAATATGCATTAAAGCCTTTTGCCATCCTGTCATCCAACCAAACCATCTTTCCCAGGGATCTTGTATCCCAGAATTCCTTTTCAACTCTATAGACAGGTCATTTAATTTCTCTATGGCTAATGTAACTTTACCATTAGGGCCTGTGTTTTCTGGGATATAGGTACAACATGTCAAGGTGTCGGGCAAAATTTTACAAACTCCTCCTTTTTCGGCTAAGATCATATCTAGGGCCATTCTATTCTGGAAAGCCATTTGGGATGTGGCCTGCAATTGTTCGGCCAATCCCTGGAGGGCGTCTCTGGTATAATTAACAAAACGCTGTTGATTATAATAAATGTAATTTATCCAATTTAAATTCTTGTTTGTGGTAACTATGGCAAAAAGTGATTCAAATCCTGCAGCAACTTCATCTCTTGCTTTAAATTCATTGGGCACCCCCCTAGGCACCCCAATGGCATCAATATAGACATGAGGATCAAAACTTCCTTTTACTGGGGCGTCACGCTTAACCTTAGTGTGCCTGGACTCATGGGTGACGAGGTGTGTGTCAGAGATAATATGTATAGGCATAATAGCTTTAGCCAAAGTACACTCCCCCCACCACTCCTTGTCCATTCTGGATCTCAGCTGTAAATCCCCACACAACCAGTAGATATCCCCTAATGACCTGGTGTGAAACTGCAACAAGTCCATAGAGACACTCCTGTAGGTAGCACAATATCCCTTAGAGAAGTTACCCAAGAATCTACCAATTCCATCATAATTAGCATAACAAGTGTAATTACCTTTATACACGGTAATACCGTCTGGGGGTTTGACATCCTTGGTTAGGAGAGGATACTCCTTTTGTCCATGCACTACATATGGACCTGTTAAAATCATAGTGATAGGCAAAAAGGCTTAAAACACATTCCTCTATATCTACTGGCAGGATTAGAGGTACGGTACCCAGGTGAGGCCGGGCACCACCACACACATAACATGCAGTCTTATTATGCTTATTAGCATTATATTTCATCCATTCTAACCATAAATTTACATCATTAAAACCTGTTTCAGCGGCCATGGTATCTTCAAAGGTGGGGTTAGCAATGGCCATCATGTCTTGAAAGGTCTGGATATGAGGTTTTAATGGGTTAGGGACCATATGGGTGGCCCCTTGCCACTCGGAAGAGTTGCACATATCTTTTAGGAAGAAATGCCCTAATTTACGGTAGGAACCCTTTTTCCAATACATTCCCATCACATACTGGTCGACATCCGTTGGGCTTGGATGCTCAATGTTAAGGATTAATTTCATTGGTGTACCTCCCCCAGGCTTTCTCAAAGTCATTCTCTGGAGAAGGGATCTACCTTGTTCATCTACTTTAGATAAGGCACTTTTTGGTTTGTAACCCCAGGCAGGCCCGGCATTCCATCCCGCTGCCCCCCAATGATTACAATTGTGCCCCCATTGTTTGTCAACTACACAAACATATGGGTCTTTTGAATGAGGGATATCTCTGTAAATACTCTGGATTTGTGATGTGGGGAACGGGCATTCTACAATGTCACAATAGTCAAAGGTATAAGTAGCCACATGGGTGCATGATGAATTGTACCAGAAGGTATACCCACTAATATCTTTGGTGATGGCTACTTGTTGGGCCTTTATAAGGCTGATTAAGGAGAAGGTGTACCAGAGGTACATGCTTGTGCGGTATCTGCTTCCTCAGGGGCTGGAGATTTCTTGCAGTGGGAAGCGTGGATCCAATTTGGCCTGCCGGCCAGTTTGACGGAGGTTGCGGTAATCAGGAGAACTTGGAATGGACCGTCAAATCTTGGTTCCAGGGTATTTTTCCGCACGAACTTCTTGACCAGAACCCAATCTCCGGGAAGCAGGTTATGGGTACCTGTATCCAAATCGGGATCTGGAATTGAAGAGAAAACTTGGGCATGTATTTTGTTCAAGGCACTTGTAAGTTCAGTTACATAATCTACTAAAACATCTGATTGGAGCTGTAACTGCTGCGGATAATAACAACCTAGTCTGGGTGCTGTCCCAAATAGAATTTCATATGGGGACAGTGAATGCTTCCCTCTAGGTGTGTGCCTAACACTAAATAAAGCTATTGACAGGCTTTCTGGCCAGGCCATCTTTGTTTCTTGCGACATTTTTAACATTCTGGCTTTTAGAGTGCCATTCATGCGCTCTACTTTACCACTACTTTGTGGGTGGTAAGGGGTGTGGAAGGCTAGGGTCACCCCTAGAGCAGTCCAAATTTCTTTAGTCACTGTTGCTGTGAAGGCTGGGCCTTGATCACTTTCAATGACTTCTGGGAGTCCAAACCTACATACTATCTCTGTAAGTAGGCGTCTTGCGGTTGTTTTCGCAGTGATATTGGCCACTGGGTAGGCCTCTGGCCATCCTGAGAACATGTCTACTATGACTAGTGCATATTCATGGGGCCCACTCTTGGGCATTTGGATGTGGTCAATTTGAATTCGCTGGAAGGGGTACATGGGCTTTGCCAGGTGTTTTGCAGGCACCTTGATTGGTCTTCCTGGATTGCATTTTGCACAAATAAAACAGGCCTTACAGAAGCTGCTGATCAATGTTGTGATTCCGGGTGCTTCATAATACTTCTGTATGAGGGCGGCCATCAATTCCTTTGACAGGTGTGCAGGCCCATGTGCCCATTGGACAACTGCTGGATATAAATTTTTTGGAAGGCAAAATTTGAAGTTGTTGTAATATACTCCGTCCTTTTGGACAGCTCCTTTATTTTTCCATTTTTGGGTTTCTTCAGGAGTGACTGCAGCTTGCTGTTCCCGCAAAATTCGCAAATCAGTAGGAAGAGTTTGCAGAGCAAAAATAGGGACTTCTTCTTCTTCTTCTTCTTGTCCGGACACTTCTTCATCCACTTCCTGCAGATCCCTGGCTGCTAGCTTAGCAGCCTGATCAGCCAAATGGTTGCCCTTTGCTTCATTTGTATCCAGTTTCCCATGGGCCTTTACCTTCAAAACGGCCACTTCTTCAGGGAGTAGGAGGGCGTCCATTAGCTCCTTAATTGCAGTACTATGTTTGACTGGTGTACCGGCGGTGGTAAGAAATCCTCTTGTCTTCAAAATTAGGCCGAAGTCATGTGCCACACCCAGAGCATATCTTGAATCTGTATAGATGTTGGCACGTTTTCCTTCGGAAATTTTGCATGCTGAAGTCAGAGCCTGTAATTCAGCTTCTTGCGCAGACATTGCTGGCGGTAAGGATGATGATTTGATAACTTCGTCTGTTGTGGTTACGGCATATCCTGTATGATATCTTCCTTCTTCATCAGCATATCTTGAGCCGTCCACAAACAGGGTAAAATCTGGATCTTGTAATGGATTCTCATGCACAGTTGGTAGGTGTACTGTCTCCATTTTCATCTGTTCAAAACAGTCATGAGGTGTTTCGGGGTCATAATCATTCACTATGACCAGATCTTGAAATTCCTTTTCTAGGAAGTGGCGTGGCCATGCTTCCAGAAGGTCAGTTGTTGGGTATTTGACAATACCATTTTCCTGTAGCTGTTCTTCATCCATGGTGGCCCATAACTTTGCCATGGGCCCAAGATCATTCCATGACCTTGTCTTTGCTTTGGTAACAGGAATATGTGGGATAGCAGTATCCCAATGGCGGTAGAGGTAGATAAGTTGTTGAGGTAGTTGGACCAAGACCATGCTATTGCCTTCAGAGTCACAATAGAAATCTTGAGCAGTGAGCTTCACATCAGTCCAGTGGTAAAGCTCATCTTCATAGCAAGGTTCGGGAGTAATGTTTGGTTTGTACCACATGGTACAGAAGGCGTAATCTGGGCCTTCACAGAGAGGCTTCTCATCTTCATAAAATGTCAAATGTGGATGCATGACTTTCTTGATACATCCACAAAGCAGGTAAATGTAGGTTTCATCTGTGACAAATCCATAATAGATACCCCCCTCAGGGAGTGGAAGAAGAGTGGATGGATTAAGAACTTGACATCTTTGAATGGAAATGTTGTCAGGTAGAAGAAGATGACACTGTAGGCGTAGGTGTCTGGCAGGAGACACGTGCTTGAGCTGGACTTGGTTGATGATGGCAGAGATGTCATGAGGGGCCAAAACAACCAGAGGGTGGCCAAGGACCAGGTCTGAGGTTCTTTCTATGAGCTCTCTTGCAGCAAAAACAGCCCTGAGACAGGAAGGGGTCCCTCTGGCCACAATGTCCAGTTGACATGAGAAATATCCAATAGGCCTTTGGCGGCCTCTTAAGTCATTAGTTTGGGTGAGAACTCCTGTTGCATGGCCTTGTCTTTCAGAGACAAATAATTTGAAAGGTTTGGAGTAATCAGGCAGGCCCAAGGCAGGAGCAGAAGCAATGGCACGTTTTAGAGCATTGAAATTGTCTATTGCTTCATTAGTTAAACAGAAAGGGTCAGACTTAAGTGCGTCATAGAGAGGTTGCATGAGCAGGGAGGCCTCTGGGATCCATGCTCTGCAGTAGGAAATAAGGCCTAGGAAGGCATGGAGAGATTTTGAAGTTCTTGGAGTTGGAATATCCAGTACGGCTCTTACCCGGTCCCGGGTAAGATGTCTGGTACCTTGAGATAGGCAATGTCCAAGGAAAATTACTGAGGGTTGGCAGAACTGTAGTTTGATGAGGGAAGCCTTGCATCCTTGTTCTGCCAAATAACAAAGCAGGCTAATTGAGCACTTTTCAGCAGTGGGTATATCATCTCCACAGAGCAGCAAATCATCCACATACTGAAGCAGAACAACTTCTGGGTGCTCGGCTTGCCATGGGTCAAGGATGGTGGCCATGGCCTTTGCAAATTGACTTGGTGAATTTTGTGCCCCTTGGGGCATGACAGTCCAGGTATACTGTTGCATCTCATGAGTGAAAGCAAACAGGTATTGGCAGGATGGGTCCAGTGGGACACTGAAGAAAGCATTTGCTAGGTCAATGACTGTGAAAAATTTTGCAGATGGTGGGACTCCAGAGAGCAGAGTATGGGGGTTTGGTACAAGAGGGGTGTCCAGGACGGTAGCTTCATTGACAGCACGGAGATCCTGAACCATCCTGTACTTCTCTGGCTCACCTTTTGGAGTTTTCTTTTTCACAGGGAATAATGGGGTGTTACATTCAGATTTACATTTCACCAGGGCACCCTTCTCCAAGAGTGCCTTGATGTGGGTAGAAATGGCAGCGGCCTGTGCTGGTTTTAATGGATATTGTGGTTTTCTTGGTAATTTAGCTCCTGGAATGAGCTTTACCACCACAGGGGGAACATTTAGGTGACCTATGTCCTCTGGGCCTGAGGACCATAACTTGGCGGGCACCTGTATCTTTAATGCCTCTGGGAAATTGGACCTTAATTCTGCTGCTTTCTCACGGGGCTTTTCTAAATGCAGCATTAGAGGCAAGGAGCACAAGGCTGAGGTGTCTGATTCAGATAGAGGTGTGGACATTTCTACCTGCCCATCCGGGGTAAAGGTGATGGATGCTTGCAGGCGTGAGAGAACATCAGCACCTAATAGGTTAATTGGGCATGTGGAGGATACCACAAAGCGAGCAAGCAGGCTAGAGCCAACTCGTAATGGGGTTGTTAAAGGGCTATGTCTTGGCTGGCCATCCACTCCAACACAAGAGACGTCAATATTTGACAGAAAGGATGGGTCTGGCAGGTCTTGTTCTCGCAGAACACTACGGGCTGCACCTGTGTCAACTAGAAATGTGGTAGGGTGGCCTTCAATGGGCAAAGTCACTGTGGCAAGTGGCCCCCCTTTATCCCCTGTAGACACTGCCATGACAGGGGTTGCAGACACAGGCTTGCCAATTTCCTAATCATCTGGTTCCTCAATTATCGGAACCTGTTTGGTGGCTTTGGGAGCTGGGGCAGGTTTGGAGGGCTTTCTGGGCTCCCTTGGCTCCTTTTTAGGTTCTGGGCAGTCACTTCTAAAGTGCCCCTTGGCTCCACAATTAAAACAATGTCCCCCCTCCTCCGGTCTAGTACCTTTTGGGACTGGGGTGGAGCGGGATACCATGAGAGGCGCTGAAGTGGATCTTCTTGGGGTCTGAGCGGATTCCAAACCTCTAGCAACTAAAAGTAGGGTGTCCAGGGGAACAACCTTATATTCAGGGCGTGCAGCAATGATTCCCTTGCGTATAGAGTCCTTAACACCTTGGACAAACGCACCTGACAGCATTTGTGAATGAATTTTGTCAGTAAGATCAAACCCCAAATCTGTAAACATTTGATACAGTCTTGCATGAAACCTTTCCACTGATTCTCCTTTATCTTGAATAACATCAGTAAGGCCAGCAGCCTGATCTGCAAGTTTGTCCTTAGCCCATTCTTTTAATTGGGTGCAAAAAGTTACTCCAGAGGGGTAATCAACATCACTGTTGAGCTGATCTGTACTGAGGTGTCGGGCCATACTTGGCCAATATGCATCCCCTGCTTTAATAGCACAAATGCTCAATAGATCACGCCATGCGGCTGAATAAGTCTTTTGAATTTGAACTATCCCTCGGTAGAAGGGCATGGGCTGCTTTTCTGGGTCCGGGAGTGATTTCATCAGAGCACTAGCTTGAGTGGGGTTAAAAGCTACATATTTAGGAGGGGCCTGTTCTCCCCGACCCTTGTGGCCGAAGGGATCATCGATAGAACGATGAGATGGGGCTCCCGCAGCAAGTTCCGATGAGACATGGGACACCCTGTCCATCTCGTCATCATCGAATTCTATGATATTGACTCTTCTACGCGGTGCAGGTCCCGCGTGAGGTGAAAGGGTCGGTGGCTGGGAATGAGCCCCAGATGCAGGGGTGGCTAGCGAGTCGTAACCTGGGGACAGGTAGTCGCCGGGAATTACTGGCATCAGGGCTGAACTGGGAGCCGCCATATTGGAGGCGGGGAAAGGAGTTGCTTCAGGATTAAGGGAAGGAGCGGCGGCCATATTTGATATGGGCACTTCCGGGGTAGATTGGGCCGGACTGGGCATGACCGGAACCTGGGGAGTGGCTTGGGGAAAGGGAGGGTAACCGGGGTAGGGCAGGGCCATGGGATATGGGAAGGGGTAGGGCCAGGCAGGGGAGGGCAAAAGAGTAGGGTGGGCAGGTACGGTTAAGGAGGTAGGATATTGGACTGGGGCGGAGCTGGTTATCGGAGGAGACAGGACAGGATTAGTAGGGATGGATGCAGAAAGAGGAGTCGTAGCATGGGAGGGAGGGGTAGTTAGCTGGACGGGTGCTGATGGAAGGGGATTAACCATAGAGAGGGATTGCAGGGAGGAGGCGGCAGATGAGATGTTAGGATTAGGCATGGAAGGAAGCGTGGGGATGGCTGAGGATGATGGGACCGTTAGAGAAAGGGAAGGGGTAAAGAAAGATCCATCAGAATTCAGGACCGGGCAGACAGGGGAGGTGATGGGATGGGATTCGGGAGGATCGGGAGTGGGGAACATAGTCAGCTGGCTATCACCTATGGCTGACTGAACCTTGGGGACGGACATCCCCTGGGCGCCATTTTGGGGCGCTGGCTGAGGGTAAACCCCAGCAACACAATTCTTATGATACACAAACAATTTTACACCTTTGTGATTTACTTCTTCCTCAACCCAACCTTCTAACTGAATAGCCTTCGCTACTCTGTACCATGCTTCAGCAGTCTTTAATAAACCATTATCTGTAAGCTTGCCTTTCATTTCTGCTAGTAACTTGCGCCAACTTTCTGGTTGCAATCTCCCACATGTCGGTACAGCAATTTTACATACTTTTGCAATCTTTTCAACACCTTTAACCATCTCTTCACCCTCTCTGTTCTCTACCAAATCACATGCTAACCAGCCCTTGCTGGGCTTATCTAAATCCTGTCCCATAGTCCCTTTACCCCTATACCAGCGTCCTAGATATAGAGAGAGAGGGGGAAATTTGAACAAGAACGTCTACAATGCTCGACTGCCACCCGAGAATCGTGGGACTTTCTCAGGTGCGTCTTCCCAAAACGTAGACTAGTCACTGAATCCGCCTACCCGGGGTGGTAGACACGGATTGGAGCGAGGTGAGAAGTGTGTGACCAATCACTTCTCTTTTAAGAGGAATGGGAGTGGATAGTATAACAATATAGAGAGTATAGAAAAGATGAAAGGCAAGGAAAAAAAAATCCTTAGAGACAGACACAGGAGTACATGAGACTCCTCTTTAAACAAACAAGACAACAATACAGTTGAAATACAGTGTATGCATCACAGTTCAAATGAAATCAACAGTAATTCCTTTCCTTTACTCATGTGCTTACTCCAAAGTCACCTCCCTCAACCCCGTAGTGCCCCTATAAAACCCACTTATAAGTCTCACTACCACAAATAAACAGAAAAACTGGAATTCCACCAGCCCCCAGCGCTCAGGGCGGCGGTTACCAAGAGAAAACTGGAATCCCCCCAGCCGAAGCTGAGGTTTACCAAAACTGGAATCCCCCCAGCCTCGGTACTCGGGACAGTGGTTACCAAAATTGGAATTCCACTAGCCCCAGTACTCGAAACTGTGGGTTACCACGTGCACAATGAGGCTAGCTAAGCTCTCAGTGTCACGAGAAGGATCACAGGAAATTATGAGTCTACACAAAATCCACAGTTCCAACAATCCCCTTTTTCCTTACAGCCACAGCCACGAGGCTCCTAAAAGAGGTAAACAGGCAAAGATGACCCCCAGGAACACATCCACAGGCCAATCCCCACCTAGGATTCTTATATCCTCACTGGAAAATTAAAAGGATTTTTATTAAAAAAAATACTGTTATATTAAAATACCACTAATTGTTAGAAATACAAAACTAAGGTGTCCCTCTGTGTTTGTTCCACACTCCCTTACCCCCACCCCCTCCCTTTCTTGAGCTATGAAAGGGATACATAATCCTTCAAACACTTCCATAATTCCTCCTCTGGGGGTAACATAATGCATATGCATGGCCAGCGCTGCACACACATTAGGCCTTCCCCATTGGAAAACATTGACTCAGTGCTTTCCTTTGGGGATTTAGATAACACTGGATGTCCTCATGCAAAGCTTTAGCTGGTAGACAGCCACTAGAGGCAGCCTTAACTGTGCAATATAAACATTGCAGTTTATCTAAAAATGCAATGTTTTACAATGCAGGGCAAAGTGTCCAGGGACAGACCACCAAACAAAAAGAGACAAAACAAGTTCAAAAAGGATATCTCCAAATTAGCAGACAGTGAGTTTAAGTTTTAAAAGAAACCCAGATCAAAAGAGTTTGCAAATTGTTCTCTAGCCTCTAGTCCGTCACTAACCATATCATTTTATTGAGTAGATCCCAAATACGAATACAGAATTCACACAATTCCAAAGCCAGTGCAACAGAATCACAAGAAAACTTTGCTTACATTCAACAGAACTATGTTCATCTACATCACACAAAGGTGCTCCAATGTTTAACCAAATCTAAACATTAATTAAGTACACATATGGAAACTGTACAGTGTGGAGTTTTCAAGGAAGTGCCACTGCAGATTGTCTGAATTTAACCAATTTAGGAAATCTATTTGTAAAATATAGATCATATTATATTCCATGCAGATTTTTATTTATTTATTTATATTTACCATTGTATAAATTGAATTTTAAATGTTAATGATTATACTGACACGGTAATACTGTATTGATAAATACATTTTGTCACAATGCTATTACAAGGGTTATTTTGGGATAGGTTGGGAGGTAGGGTCTGTATTGTTGGTTTAGGGTTACATGTTATGTAACGTTATGTTACGTGTCATAATGGCAACAATTCACAACAGTTTTGAAGACTGGTGGTCCAGTATGGAGAGCCTCTGGTATCTGCAGAGAGCAAACCTTGTGTAATAGCTCTTGTGGGCCATATACCAGGCTGGCACACAGAAAAGGGAGAGTCAAATGATTTCTGTACTCGATTCCCACACCAGCCCCCTCCCCCACTGTATGTGAAACCTGCCAGTTAGGGAGATCTCCACACTGGCTCATAAAGACCCCCATCTGCATGCACACGTCCCACCTAGTCCCCCTTGTCAACTCAAATGAGTAAAAAATTCAATATATGTTTACTTATAGTGTTCCTTCCTTAGCATACATGTTCCCTCTCACTTATCATACTGCAGGGACAGGGTGTATATGTAGTATATTGTGGTTTTGATGCTTATTGTCCCATTAAGTTGGTAATCTCATAACTCTGCCATCCCAGATGTTTGTGACCTAAAAATCCTGTGAATTTCTATCTATTGCATTCATAGAATTCTGGGAGTTGTAGGCCATCAACATCTGGGGGACCAAAGTTTAAGATCTTTGCTTTAAGTCCTCAAAACTAGGTGCTATATAACCGCATCTAGAGTACACTGCAGTAACCTGCATCATTGGTGCAATAGCGTACACAATAATAATGCTTTTAAATGGCAACATTATAACCTCGAAGCGACATTTTATATATTTAAAGTGAAACAAGTTACATTAGCGGGCTATGTATTTAATTTTTTTATATATATTTTTCTGACTTCTGTCCATACATTATAGGTTTTTTTTTCTTTGTTTTTTTTTTTATTTTTTATTACTACTTATTTGTTATACATTGTTGGTGGTGGTGTTATTGGCATTTAGATAACAGTTTCATCCGTTTCTTGTTAATGAATGTTTGTTTTTATGTTCATTTCCGTGTTTAGTCTATTCCAGATTGTGCAGATCAATGCTATTACATACACAGCAGCAGAGCTGACTTTGCTACAGAGGCGGCTTTTGTCAATACAATTGCTTTCACTGCCTCACATCACGTAGCTATGATTCTGGAAGTTCTCCGACATCAGTGCATCTACAACATTTTAATCTGTAGCTGTATATCCAGCAACACGAACGTCCAAGGGAAGTATAAATTAAATGTGGTGGAACAGCTCTCTGTCATTTAATCAATTTCCTTATTAACAATTTATATACAATGTTGTCATTGGCACACCGCAAGATGACACATTTTGTCTTTAAAATGTAGTATAGACCAAAGCCTTTCAACAAAACTGAGTGAAATTACTGAGGGAGAAAGGGAGAAAAATGGGGATGGAAACTGCAGGTGGGATCAATCGATATTCAATTATTGTGTTTTTTTTTTTGTGTTAACTGAAGATTACTAGCAGCAGGATAAACTATTTTAAAATTCAAAATAGTAAAACCTTTACAGAGAATAGAAAGTCAAATTCTCTGCTCTGGAATGGGTACAGAGCACACAATCCTACCTTCTATCTTAAAATAAAATTGCTAAAATAAATCCGTTTGTATAGAGGTAACAAAAATGTTTTTGATTGTGTTATAATTACACTGAAGGGATTGGTTTGTCTTGTGAATTTTTCCTACACCTGAAAGAACATGAAGTTTGGTCGTTTTTCCCCTAGCTGTGAGGAAAGAGGCATAGACTGTGGAGACTTCTTATAAGATCTTCCATAGAAATCCGTGTTGTACTCTCACTCTGTCACTCATGCGCAAGAGAGTATGAATAATGAAAGGGATGTGGGCTATATTGAATAATTTGTATTCCTTTTCTTTTCAAAATGGCAATATGCCCAATATACATCACATTGATATTTTACCAGTTATATCGTATCTGTTATTCTTTCCTTATTCATACAAAAAACTTTTAATAATGATTTACAAAATGAACTTTTCAGTGCATGCATGGAGATTTTTTTTTTTTTTAAATCTTTTATTTTTTTTTTGCTTTAAATTCTGATTTGAGTGATTAACCCTGACTTTTTTTTTTTTTTATTTTTTATTTAATTAGTTATTTATTTTTACATCTAAAACCATTTTGAACATCACCAGCATTACTGGCTACAGCTGGATGTATCCTATTTGATCCTTTAACTTTTTTAAAAAAAAAATGTTTGCTACAATAGTTTTAATTTGTCAATCCTGTTTTTATTGATTGTAGATGTTTCTGATATGCTTTACTTTGAAGTCTCTCTGCTGCCAGACTATACAATCTGCATTTCATTCCAGCATCCCACTGGATCCAGTCTTTGTTCTGGTATGTATATATAATGCGGTAAATAAAAAAATTAAAAAACTAAACTATATAAAAAGTACTAAACACATACATAGAATGTGACGGCAGATAAGAACCATTCAGCCCATCTAGTCTGCATAATTTTCAAAATACATTAATTAGTCCCCGGCCTTATCGTAAGTCTGGAATAGCCTTATGCCTATCCCATGAATGCCTAATCTATAAAAGAAAGTGTCTGTTTTGTATGTATGTATATTGCAATTCGGATGTTTTTATTGTTCAATGAATAAACCACATGGTGAAATCAATAATTTATCAGATATGCACAAACACACACTTGTCACTTTTATAACCACTCCAGCGATAAATGTACAGTACTGAGGAAAAATCCCAGAACTAGCACAGTATAGTCTTTACATACAATAAAGAGTTTGTTCTCCATCTGCAAATATGCTACAGATTCTTGGCATCTTTACCTATCGGCAACATTAGATTGGCTGAGATCATCAATTTTGATGATATCTGCCAAGGAAAAAGATGGCCGGTGTGGGGAGAACTGGAAGGCAAGTAAAATACCCCTTTTAAACCCTCAAAGGCAGGACACACAAATAAATAGGTATATTTAAACTATAGGAATACGTGTTTAAAGGAAAACTATAGCATTCAAAATACAAAGACTCCAGATGGTGACATCACTGTTTGGGTTTCTGTGGCCTGGGGAGCATCAGAGGTGAAGTGTACTTACCTAATGCTGTCCCTTGCAGGCTCCACCATGTTAGATGTTTAGATGTTAGTTGTTTAGCTGCTGGCACTTCATCCGCCAGGAACCCACATCAGTTCTTTGTTCTGGCACACACACGAGATTACAGTACTGAGATCTATGGAATTGTGCACACCCCACCAATGCTATGGGGCGACGGTCTCAGAAAACGCAACTGGGTGTGAGTAATGACACCCAAGATATCGGCACTATGCTCAAACGCCCCTTGGCTTCCAGGATGGCGGCCCGAGTAGACGCAGACACTGAGCACAGAGGCTCATGTGAGGACCACAGCGAGATGCTGTAGTCAGCTATCCCTGTGTCACTCATTGAACGGGAAGCAGAGCGAGATGCACTTGCACCAGCTACCAAACAGGACATTCTAAACCTACTGAGAGAATTGAGACAAACGTCTAATGCAAACCTGGATTTAATTAGGACAGCAGTCCAAGCATTGACCGCACAAACACAGGCCTCAGAAGAGGATATCATAGACATAAGAGGTAACAGGTCTTAGGGAGAACCTGCAAAAAGTACAGTCTTCTCAGTCTGCACTACTGATGAGAGTTGATCTCGCTGAAGACCGCAGTCATCCACGATAATATTAAAATCAGGGGCATCCCGGACTCCATCGAATCGACTGAATGCCACATTATCTTCAATGTTTTCTTACTACCATCCTGCCACACACTCATTCGAAAAAGACTGAGCTTGATGGATTTTTTTGTATCCACAAACCCAAGCAAGCTCCATCCTCTGCTTCCCGAGATGTAATCATCATGTTTCTGTCAGGAGTCTTACCTGATGTGGAGTCCTGTATGCAGAGATATACGCTCACCCTTGTAAATAAACACAGACCAAGGTGACCAGAGAAGAAACCAGCTGGCCTGTGAGTCTGTGCATGGGGCTGTGCAGGATCTAGCTCCAAGTCGCAGTACAGGCAAGGACACAAGCAGGAGGATTGTCTAGGAGAAGCCAAAGTCCAGAACGAATAACTCCTTTCACCACGAATGGCACAAATACTGGGACCTGAACTCCCGTAGCACTGCAAGCAAGCTCTTTTTACAGTTTTCTTTTATTGTGTTCATATCTATTTTTCAGTTCCATGTTGATATAAGTGCTGGTGACCCCAATCTACTTAGCTTGTTGCTCCATAGCAGGGGCTTTACCCATCCATTAAGGTACCTTATGCTCTCAAATGAGATCCGTTTTTCCCCCCATGTTACCCTAGGTTAGGGGACGTAACTCTACTTAACTGCAAAGTATACAAGCTCCTCGTACATTAAATGCCCTACTAACGTATAAATATTACCCCCACACTGGTTGTGAATACCGGTTGTTTTCCATGTCTCCTAAAGGCCACGTCTTCTCCTAATAACGCATGTCCTTTAGTATGGGTGTCTTGCCTAGCTATAGATTTATGCTCCGAATATTCCAGGATGCATGCTAGCCAAATGAACATACTCATTGTACATATTTTATATGACTTGTCTTACAAGAGTGAGACGCTTTTCACACAATATTGGTGCCTCATTCTACACTCGTTGTGTGGTTATTATAGCATTCTATGTTACAGCAATATTGACACTCCTCATCATGTAACTCTACGTACCAAAGACGAAAAAAAAAAGGTTTTATGAATCTGAGGGCTGATAACTGATAAAGCGATTTTTCTGTATTTCATTGTCACTTATACTTTTGTATATCTTTACCGCCATAAAAAACAGATTGACAAAAAAAAATAGTTGAAGAGGATCAGACTAATTGATCCCCATCAAGTATAGCAAATGCATATTATGGATTCTAAATTGTATAATTTAACTTCTAATAAACATTCTAATCATCAAATCCTTTCTATCGAAAATCAAAATTCCAAATATAAATGAGGCTCAGTTAGATAGTTTGAATAGCCCAATCTCTTTAAATTAGATCAAAGTGGTAATAGATACTTTGAAACCCAAAAAGCTCCTGGACCAGATGGCGTTACATCTATTATTATTTTTAATCAAAAGTCCCAGGTATTAGTGGTTCCATTGCTATTGAGGGTATTTTCTATTCTTCCAAAGCTGGTACAGTTACTGGAGGAATACCTCCAGGCTTTCATTCTTCCTATTCCAAAAGAAGGCAAAGATCCCACTAAAACTGCTAGTTATAGACCTATCTCCTAAATTTGAGCTCATTTCAATCCATTATTTTCAAATTTATTTGGTCCTATAAAAAAAGAACCTAGAATCTCTCATATAATTCTTCACAAATCAAGAAGGAATGGAGGTTTGGATTCCCATATATCCAGGGGTCAAGTCCTGGGTAAAAAAGTGCAGGAACTCACCCCAGATCCACTCCCCGCCCCCTCCCCCCCCTCACCCCCCAAAAATTATACGCTTGTATGCAGGGGCTGAGTAAGGGCACGGGGCTGAGGGGGGGGGCAGGAGCTGAGGAAGAGGGACAGGAGCTTAGGAGGGTGGGGGGGGGCATGGGCTGAGGAAGGGGACATGGGCTGAGGTAAGGGATAGGGGCTGAGGTAAGGGATAGGGGCTGAGGAAAGGGACAGGAACTGAGGGGCTGAGGAAAGGGACAGGAACTGAGGGGCTGAGGAGGGGGACAGGGGCTGAGGAAAGGGACAGGGGCTGAGGAAAGGGACAGGGGCTGAGGAAAGGGACAGGGACTGAGGAGGGGGGCAAGGACTGAGGAGGGAGACAGGGCTTGAGGAGGGGGGCAGAGACTGAGGAAAGGGACAGGGACTGAGGAGGGGGGCAAGGACTGAGGAGGGAGACAGGGCTTGAGGAGGGGGGCAGGGACTGAGGAGGGAGACAGGGACTGAGTAAGGGGACAGGGCATGAGGAGGGGGACAGGGGCTGAGGAAAGGGACAGGGCCTTAAATAGGGGGACAGTGACTCGGGAAAGGGACTTAGGAGGGGGACAGGGACTGAGGAGGGGGACAGGGACTGAGGAGGGGGACAGGGACTGAGGAGGGGGACAGGGACTGAGGAGGGGGACAGGGACTGAGGAGGGGGACAGGGACTGAGGAAGGGGGACAGGGCCTGAGGAAGGGGGACAGGGCCTGAGGAAGGGGGACAGGGCCTGAGGAAGGGGGACAGGGCCTGAGGAAGGGGGACAGGGCCTGAGGAAGGGGGACAGGGCCTGAGGAAGGGGGACAGGGCCTGAGGAAGGGGGACAGGGCCTGAGGAAGGGGGACAGGGCCTGAGGAAGGGGGACAGGGCCTGAGGAAGGGGGACAGGGCCTGAGGAAGGGGGACAGGGCCTGAGGAAGGGGGACAGGGCCTGAGGAAGGGGGACAGGGCCTGAGGAAGGGGGACAGGGCCTGAGGAAGGGGGACAGGGCCTGAGGAGGGGGGGCAGGAACTGAGGAAGGGGAACAGGGCCTCAGGAAAGGGGCAGGGACTGAGGAGGGGGACAGGGACTGAGGAGGGGGACAGGGACTGAGGAGGGGGACAGGGACTGAGGAGGGGGACAGGGACTGAGGAGGGGGACAGGGACTGAGTAAGGGGATAGGGCTTGAGGAGGGGGGCATGGACTGGGGAAAAGGACTAAGGAGGGAGACAGGGACTGAGGGGGGGGCAGGGCCTCAAATAGGGGGACAGGGACTGAGGATGGGGGACAGAGCCTTAAATAGGGGGACTGGGACTGAGGAGGGGGGACAGGGCCTTAAATAGAAGGGCAGGGACTGAGGAGGGGGGCAGGAACTGAGGACTGGGGACAGGGCCTTAAATAGGGGGACAGGGACTGAGGAGGGGGGACAGGACCTTAAATAGGGGGACAGGGACTCAGGAAAGGGACAGGCCTGAGGAGGGGGACAGGGACTGAGTAAGGGGATAGGGCTTGAGGAGGGGGACAGGGACTAAGGAGGGGGGCAGGAACTGAGGAGGGGGGACAGGGCCTTAAATAGGGGGACAGGGACCGAGGAGGGGGGCAGGAACTGAGGAGGGGGGACAGGGCCTTAAATAGGGGGACAGGGACCGAGGAGGGGGGCAGGAACTGAGGAGGGGGGACAGGGCCTTAAATAGGGGGACAGGGACTCAGGAATGGGACAGGCCTGAGGAGGGGGACAGGGACTGAGTAAGGGGATAGGGCTTGAGGAGGGGGGCATGGACTGGGGAAAAGGACTAAGGAGGGAGACAGGGACTGAGGGGGGGGGGCAGGGCCTCAAATAGGGGGACAGGGACTGAGGAGGGGGGACAGGGCCTTAAATAGGGGGACAGGGACTGAGGAGGGGGGCAGGAACTGAGGAGGGGGACAGGGCCTTAAATAGGGGGACAGGGACTGAGGAGGGGGGCAGGAACTGAGGAGGGGGGACAGGGCCTTAAATAGGGGGACAGGGACTGAGGAGGGGTGCAGGAACTGAGGAGGGGGGACAGGGCCTTAAATAGGGGGACAGGGACTGAGGAGGGGGGACAGGGCCTTAAATAGGGGGACAGGGACTGAGGAGGGGGGCAGGAACTGAGGAGGGGGACAGGGCCTTAAATAGGGGGACAGGGACCGAGGAGGGGGGCAGGAACTGAGGAGGGGGGACAGGGCCTTAAATAGGGGGACAGGGACTCAGGAATGGGACAGGCCTGAGGAGGGGGACAGGGACTGAGTAAGGGGATAGGGCTTGAGGAGGGGGGCATGGACTGGGGAAAAGGACTAAGGAGGGAGACAGGGACTGAGGGGGGGGGACAGGGCCTTAAATAGGGGGACAGGGACTGAGGAGGGGGGCAGGGCCTTAAATAGGGGGACAGGGACTGAGGAGGGGGGCAGGAACTGAGGAGGGGGACAGGGCCTTAAATAGGGGGACAGGGACTGAGGAGGGGGGCAGTGTGGCGAAACCAGCTTCGCCACTGTGAACTGGAGAGGCCTGGCTGCTGGCCTCCTGCCCGCTGACTATGGCCCCTGGACGTGTTGCACTTTAGAAACTATATTTGGGCATGTAATAATTTATATTGCTGCTACTGGCCCTTTAAAATCAGCGATGGACATATTGGGACTTTTGGGACTAATGTCCCTTTAAGACTTTGTAACATATCACAGTAATACTGTCTTAAATATTATGTAGGTATTTATGTGTTCAGTTAAACTGGGGATATGTAGAAATGTGTGTTTTATGTGTTAAATGTATCAGTAGGTAATTTTATGTCTTTTACTGTCTTTTTGCAACCATGTGGTTAATGGAGTCTGACTCTAGTCCTAGATAATTGAATTACTTCTCCAATTATCTCCAGGGCAGAAGGGAGGAAGCCGGGATGCATTGTGGGGGATGTTTTACTTCTGTTTGAGCCAGATTGTGCCATGCTGCAAGCCCAGGCCCAAAAGATACTTTTAGTAACTTTTAAACCCCTGGTCGGATTCATGCCATTTTTTAATATGTTGTTCCCCTGAATGGATTGATTGTGGATATGTATTTTTATGTGAATGTGATGTATGGTTTTAAAGTTATGGAAGTTGTGTAAAAGTATATTTTAAACTGTATGCATAATGGGATTATGTGTCACACTAAGGGGAGGGGATGTGTGGGAGGTAACATCTATGTCATTGGTTATTTTATGCCTCCCCCTGGGTGTGGCCTGTATGTGTGAGTTGGAAATAAAAGCCAGACTGGGTGTCCCAGTCTAGAGTTCTTGCTTAACCCTCAAAGCGATGTGTCGTCTCGGTCTTTGGGGGAATGGGATTGTAAGCTGACTGCCAAGAGTGTAAGCCGATGTCTGCTTTTCTTGTTCAGCTGTTCCAGTGTTCGTGTGGTTCCAGTCGGGAGAATGGTGTTTGCAGTAGCTGCCTGTGCATCTGGAAAGGGGATTATCGCCTAAACGCATTTTTCCCCTTTCATGCTGAAACGGTCTGTTACAATTGGTGGCAAGCGGCGGGATCGTTCCTACAACCAGAGGGACAGCTACAGACAACACCATTTCTGGATTACAAATTGAGGGCAACGCTAGTATCCGTACAGCGACCCTAGCTACAAAGGAAATAAGAAAATGGAAGGAGACAGAGTCGCAGCTGCTGCAGCACCTCCAAGGGAGAAGGAGGAATCCGAGTTTATCAGGGAATACAGGAGCAGGATGGCTCTATTCTCACCAGCCCGAGCGGTGCAGATGGCATCCCGGGTCTACGACGATGTACAGGCGTACCTCATGCTGCTAAGGACGCAGAGGATCCAACAAGATTGGTCCTGTGAGGAACCACAACAGGCAGGTGGAGATGGGACCGAGGTCTCTCCACCGGGCCCAACGGGATGGTGGGCAGCAGGCCCAGATCCCCAGCGACAGAGTAAGTCCCAGGGAGATGAAGGTGTCGTCCTTCCTCCCCAGCGGCAGGCTGAGTTACAGGGGGCAGAGGTTGTTGTTCCTGCCCCCCAGCAGCAAAGTGATGTGCCAGGAAGGCAGTGTGAAGTGAAGGGAGAGGAGAGCAGCGTCCTCCCTCCCCAGCGGCAGTGTGTACCCCAGGGAGATGAAGGTGTCGTCCTTCCTCCCCAGCGGCAGGCTGAGTTACAGGGGGCAGAGGTTGTTGTTCCTGCCCCCCAGCAGCAAAGTGATGTGCCAGGAAGGCAGTGTGAAGTAAAGGGAGAGGAGAGCAGTGTCCTCCCTCCCCAGCGGCAGTTTGCCATCCAGAGAGAGGAGCTTGTTACACCCTCTCTCCCACGGCAACCTAACCCACCGAGGGGAGATGTTAAGCCCCACAACTGTGCAGATGGGACCGTAGTCTCTGCACTTACAGCACAAGGGATAGGGACGGTCGGTCCTGTTCCCCAGCCTCAGTGTGATGGATCCAAAGGGGAGACAGTCAGTCTCCCCCTCCGGCAGTCGAGCTGTGCACCTAAAGGGGAGACAGCCAGTCTCCAGCAACCAGGCGCCCACCAGACTACTCCCGTGGTAGTGCTGGCAACAGGACAGAGTACCGCTGGTCTCTGCCCCCTCAGCAACCCACCAAGGCAGCCTACCCGTCTCCCACCCAGCAGTGGTGAAACCCCAGAACTTGGACAAAATTCTTCCTCACCCAGATGTAGTAACCGGTTAGTGGGGGCGGGCTGCTCTGTTATTTCTGTTTTGTGGGTGGGTTGCTGGACTAACCAGGGCACTGACCGGCAGAAAGTCAGGTACCCTGTTAGTCTAATTGGCAAAGGGGAGAAATGTGGCGAAACCAGCTTCGCCACTGTGAACTGGAGAGGCCTGGCTGCTGGCCTCCTGCCCGCTGACTATGGCCCCTGGACGTGTTGCACTTTAGAAACTATATTTGGGCATGTAATAATTTATATTGCTGCTACTGGCCCTTTAAAATCAGCGATGGACATATTGGGACTTTTGGGACTAATGTCCCTTTAAGACTTTGTAACATATCACAGTAATACTGTCTTAAATATTATGTAGGTATTTATGTGTTCAGTTAAACTGGGGATATGTAGAAATGTGTGTTTTATGTGTTAAATGTATCAGTAGGTAATTTTATGTCTTTTACTGTCTTTTTGCAACCATGTGGTTAATGGAGTCTGACTCTAGTCCTAGATAATTGAATTACTTCTCCAATTATCTCCAGGGCAGAAGGGAGGAAGCCGGGATGCATTGTGGGGGATGTTTTACTTCTGTTTGAGCCAGATTGTGCCATGCTGCAAGCCCAGGCCCAAAAGATACTTTTAGTAACTTTTAAACCCCTGGTCGGATTCATGCCATTTTTTAATATGTTGTTCCCCTGAATGGATTGATTGTGGATATGTATTTTTATGTGAATGTGATGTATGGTTTTAAAGTTATGGAAGTTGTGTAAAAGTATATTTTAAACTGTATGCATAATGGGATTATGTGTCACACTAAGGGGAGGGGATGTGTGGGAGGTAACATCTATGTCATTGGTTATTTTATGCCTCCCCCTGGGTGTGGCCTGTATGTGTGAGTTGGAAATAAAAGCCAGACTGGGTGTCCCAGTCTAGAGTTCTTGCTTAACCCTCAAAGCGATGTGTCGTCTCGGTCTTTGGGGGAATGGGATTGTAAGCTGACTGCCAAGAGTGTAAGCCGATGTCTGCTTTTCTTGTTCAGCTGTTCCAGTGTTCGTGTGGTTCCAGTCGGGAGAATGGTGTTTGCAGTAGCTGCCTGTGCATCTGGAAAGGGGATTATCGCCTAAACGCATTTTTCCCCTTTCATGCTGAAACGGTCTGTTACAGGCAGGAACTGAGGAGGGGGGACAGGGCCTTAAATAGGGGGACAGGGCCTTAAATAGGGGGACAGGGACTGAGGAGGGGGGCAGGAACTGAGGAGGGGGGACAGGGCCTTAAATAGGGGGACAGGGACTGAGGAGGGGGGACAGGGCCTTAAATAGGGGGACAGGGACTGAGGAGGGGGGCAGGAACTGAGGAGGGGGACAGGGCCTTAAATAGGGGGACAGGGACTGAGGAGGGGGGCAGGAACTGAGGAGGGGGGCAGGAACTGAGGAGGGGGGCAGGAACTGAGGAGGGGGGACAGGGCCTTAAATATGGGGACAGGGACTGAGGAGGGGGGACAGGGCCTTAAATAGGGGACAGGGACTGGGGAGGGGGACAGGGACTGGGGAGGGGGACAGGGACTGGGGAGGGGGACAGGGACTGGGGAGGGGGACAGGGACTGGGGAGGGGGACAGGGACTGGGGAGGGGGACAGGGACTGGGGAGGGGGACAGGGACTGGGGAAGGGGACAGGGACTGGGGAAGGGGACAGGGACTGGGGAGGGGGACAGGGACTGGGGAGGGGGACAGGGACTGGGGAGGGGGACAGGGACTGGGGAGGGGGACAGGGACTGGGGAGGGGGACAGGGACTGGGGAGGGGGACAGGGACTGAGTAAGGGGATAGGGCTTGAGGAGGGAGGCATGGACTGGGGAAAAGGACTAAGGAGGGAGACATGGACTGGGGAAAAGGACTAAGGAGGGAGACAGGGACTAAGGAGGGGGGACAGGGCCTTAAATAGGGGGACAGGGACTGAGGAGGGGGGGGACAGGGCCTTAAATAGGGGGACAGGGACTGAGGAGGGGGGACAGGGCCTTAAATAGGGGGACAGGGACTGAGGAGGGGGGACAGGGCCTTAAATAGGGGGACAGGGACTGGGGAGGGGGACAGGGACTGAGGAAAGGGATAAAAAAAAAAAACTAAAGTGCCTTCCCCCCTCCCTGAGGCTTACCTTGGGCCAGGAGGGGTGGGACAGGATCTGGAACCTGCAGCCTGCAGTCAGTGGAGTAAGCCGGCCTCTCCTGATGATGTCAGGAGGAGGGGGCGTGGCTTCCTCTGCTCCCCAGCGGTCCTGTGAGAAGAGCAGAGAAAGTCACGCCCCCTCCTACTGACATCATCAGGAGAGGCTGGACAACTCCACTGACTGCAGGGGGAGAGGGGAGTTTAGAAATCCGAGTCCCCAGTCAGAGGCAGGGGATTCGGATTTGTGCTCCCCCTGCTCTCGCATCCGCTTGTGCCAGCCCTGGATCCTGCAGGACTAGTAATGGGAACGGCGTTCCTGCTGTGGAAAAAGTGCAGGAACGCCGTTCCCACGCGTTCCTGCAGGACTCGAGCCCTGCATATATCTTTGCATTACATGAAACCTGTATGTTAGCCCAGTTTTTAGCTTGGGACACAAGCAATAACTGCAATAATCTATGGAAGGAAATGGAAGCTCAAGAGTTCAAGATAGATATACTTTATGATTGCTTTTGGATAGAATGGAAATGCCCTTTAGAGAAAATTACGGTAAATCCAATTATCAGAGTGACTTTAAATACGATAAGCATAAGGAAATTAACTGATCAAACCAATGGTATAGCATTATCTGTTCTTATAGAAATATTACATATAAATGAGAGAGTTGGATCTGAAAAGTTGGAGGAACTGTGGGATCAATTTAATATGAATAATTTGTGTGTCTGAATGTGTATGTGTGTCTATGAGTACGTGTGTATATATCTGAGTGTGTGTGTGTGTGTGTGTCTACATGTGTATGTATGTGTGTGTCTGTTTTTCTGCATGTGTGGGGTAGGAGGTAGATGTATGGGGGGGGGGGCAAATTTCAAACCGGGCCCCATAGTTTCTAGTTACGCCTCTGTATAAGATTCTATATAGGTGGTATTTGATTTCAACAAGATTAAACAAAATATATAGTGACCAAAATGATCAATGCTGGAGGTGTAACAATGCTAAAGGATCCCACTTCCACATTTGGTGGGAATGCTCAGGGCTAAATATTAAAAAAAGAATCTTAAAGCTCACTTAATGGAACATATAGGGAAAGATTTCCCTTTGACCCCACTGTTCTTCCTCTTTCACTTAGACCCTTCTCAATGGGATAACCCCTTCTCCTTTCTTACAAACCATATCATGCTAGCAGTGAAAATCTGTATTGCAAGATATTGGAAAAAAGCAAGAGCCCCCGAATTGGCGCAAAATATTGAACCAAACAAATTCAGTGCATAATGGAGAAGGGATTTTATTTAAAGAATAATCAGTTGAACCTATATGCCAAAATCTGGGATAAATGGGAAACCTATGCAGATACACGAGTTAGGCACTCTTAACTGTTTAACCCTTGAGGAGAGCCAAATTACTATAGAATACCAGATTGATTAATAGACTATGGGAACAACCCCACCGTCTCGCCGCGTCAGAATGAATTAAGTATGGTGTATGAATGTTTAGTTGAGTGTTTGTAGTTATTAATTTAATGGATAATTGAAACATATAAAAAGGAAAAATGTATTAGAAAGAGAAATAGAAAATATATATTTTTTTGTAAATTTGCGAATTAAGCAACCAAGAAATAAATGATGAAAAAAGTATATCCTTGTTTACTTTATACCAATCTGATATTTCTCTAAAAAAAAAAATAAAAAAAAAATTGAGCTGTTCAATCATGAATTAGTGCCACTAGACTTTCCATAGTATGGTTTAACCAAATTTCTGATGGAATAAAGTTTAGTGGAAGAACTGATGTTTTCCACGATTTACAAATCACCATATTGGTAGCTATACAAATACTAGATGAAAGGGATGGTTGACTAATCTCGGACTTATACAGATTGCCTACGTACTGAGACAATTGAGTAGATTACATCTGCCAAAGGAACAATATAACATTCAAACAAACTTTTATTCTAAACACTATAGCGTCTCCTCACTGTTAAGATTCAGCACCACCCCTTAAATTTAAGTTTTAAAAAACAAGGTTTTAACTTTCATTTTTATATATTGCCAAGATTCTCTGTGCAGGCGCCCGCTTCTACTTCTGTGACATCATCCAGCAGATTTCACTTCATAATCTTCTCATTCAATCCAATGCGCCTCATAAATCAGCATTAAGAATGGAAAAAAGCAAGTGCTGCCCTCAGGGCCGGACTGGGATAAAAATTCGGCCCGGGCATTTTTCTATCACAGCGACCCACTAAGAAGGGGGCGGGGCAGAGAGGGTGTGTTTTGTCCTAACTAACGACAAACACGCCCCCTCTCAAAGTGCAGGCCAGGGCAGACCATGCGCAGAGCTCTGCTAAAGAGCTCTAGCATGAGAAAAAGCCCTGTATTTGTTCTGCACAGTGCAAGCAAATTTAATAACATGCTTGCACTGTGTTTCCTTGCAACTTGTCTCTGGTGTCTCTATAAATGGATACCAGGAGACACAACTGCCAGGAAAGAGTATTGTGCATGTGTTTGGAGCCTGCTTGTGGGATTGTGTGTGTGTATAGAGTGAGCTGATTGTGGTGTGGTATTGTGTAATAAGGTTGGTTTTAGTCGTGTTGTGTTTGTGGTGTAATGTAATGCATATGTGGCTAGGGGCTGTAGAGAATGTGTGTATAGGGGATGTAGCAAGTGTGTGCATACAGGCTATAGTGTGTGTATAGGGGATGTAGTGTTTGTAGAGAGTGTGTGTTTAGGGGTGTAGTATGTTTGCTTACAAGGAATCTAGTGTGTGTATAGGGGATCCAGAGTGTGTATGTCAGGAATGTAGTGTGTGTGTGTGTGTGTATGTATGTAGTGTGTGTGTATGTATATATGTTTGGAAGTAGTGTGTATGTGAGGGGTGATGTGTGTGTGTGTGTGAGGGTGCTGTGTGTGATGTGTGTGTGAGGGTGCTGTGTGTGATGTGTTTTGTGAGGGTGCTGTGTGTGATGTGTGTGTGAGAGTGCCGTGTGTGATAGTGCTGTGGATGATGTGTGTGTGTGTGAGAGTGCGTGTGAGAATGCTGTGTGTAAATGTTAGGGATTGTGTGTTGGGGTAAATAAACAAATGAAAAAATCTAAGCAGGCATTATATCCCCCCCTCCCGTATTACCTTTAGTCTGGGAGGGGGGGACCGGCACGGTGGTATTTGGGAGGTGGGGGGAGAGGCACTCACACGCCATCCCTGGTGGTCCAGTGGTGAGTGAACTCTAGCCTGCGAGGCTAGAGTTCACTCTTGTGCGATCCAGTTGTTGCCATGGCAACGCTCCGGATCTCGTGAGAGGAACCCGGCGGAACTGCAAGATAGAGCTCCGCCGGGTCCTCTCCTTCCCTCCCCAGCCGCAGGTCTGTCCAAGTGGGCCGGTGAGGGAGATCTTTGATCTCCCCACCGGCCCGTCGTGGCAAACAGCGGGGCCGGCGCTCGGATAGTGCCGGCCCTGCATAGACCGGCAGGGGAGATCCTGGGACCTCCCCTGCCAGCCTCGGCCCATGGCCACCGCGGCCCACTGGGCATTTGCCTGGTGTGCCCGATGGCAAGTCCGGGCCTGGCTGCCCTCCTCCAATCAAATTCTCTATAAGAAGCATTCAGAGGAGGTGACTTGTGAGTCTGATTCTGTCCTCTCAGCAGGAAGACCGCCACTAGAGGTGTGTTCAACCTTGCATTGGAAACATTGCCATACCTACTAGACTGCAATGTCTTGCATTGCAGGGCTTAACCCCTTAAGGACACATGACGGAAATATTCCGTCATGATTCCCTTTTATTCGAGAAGTTGTGTCCTTAAGCTGTTAAACTAAATGTCAATGGCACCTAGGCCACTTCATTGAGATTGTGGTCTGGGTGTCTTTAGTGGTCCTTTTAAGGATATATCATCAAGAAATTACTTTAAATGAATTGTCCTTGATAAGAGTGCAAACCAAGTTTTTGTTTATCATCTCTCTCTGTGCAGTTTCCATTGATGTTGTGAGCTCCAGGGACTTGATATGCAAGGCGTATACCAACAAGTCAGATCCCCCATTTCCCTTTAGTGATGAAATCATAACGAAAATCATGACACGGTAATCTGGATTCTAAATCTTGCTAATGCTGTATCTCTTAGATTGTATTTCAGATGTTGATAATATTTCTATAATTATAATTTTCTGAAATGTTTCTGCTGCAAAGTAATCACGAAGGTTGAAAAAAACAAAAAGACTCCAGTCCATCAAGTTCAACTTTTCGCACTCCTATCTATGGTGGCATTCCTGTATATAAAACACTTATTAAAAAAATCTATAAATACAAAATGTAAATATTAACTGCTGCATTCTCCTGTAATTTTCATTGATTATTTTGACATTACAGCTTTGTTCTATTCTAATTTTACTCAAATTGGGAAGATTTTGAGTTGGCTATAACTGCAAATTTGATACAATAATGTTAAAGAGTTAGCTAGAAGAATTCTGTAAAGTAGACAAATGAAATGTTTGTATGTAAGCGTGAGGATAGAAAATAAGAAGGTGGAAATTTGAAAAAAAAAATGTGTCCAGTTACATTCCACCTAAGAGAGTAGATGTAAACTTCTGAGTTCTAATTCAGTTGTATTTGAGCTGTACTTTTATTGTAGAATAGTAAACATTTTTGAATGTTGCTATCCAATGTAACAATTGTGGAGAAGAATTGTGTGAGAAGAAACACAGAAGAAAGAAAAAAAGGGGTAGCCCCCTTTTAGTCAAATATCAAAAATACAAAATAAAAAAAAATGATAATCGGAAGTGTGAAAGGGTACTAATAAGATTATGTTAAAAAAAATGTGTATAGTGGATACATCTAAAACTAAAAACCATTTACTATCAATATGGAAATTATCCAGGTAGTATAGAGGAAAGAAACTAAGTAACAATACTAATACTTGTTCTACCCCTTTGGACTTCCATATTAGGAACACATGATTATTCATTTAAATTTTTTATTTTTTACAAAAAAGAAAGGGAATAAGGGAATATTAGTAGAGCAATTTGATTGGCTGGAAATGCCCATTCAGTTCACCTGGTTTCATTCAGGATAGGGACAACTTGGTTTAACCCCTTAAGGACCGGACTGTTTTTGCGATGTTGTACATTTGCGACCAGGCATCTTTTTACACTTTTGCGGTGTTTGTGTTTAGCTGTAATTTTCCGCTCTCTCATTTACTGTTCCCATACAAATTATATATTGTTTTTTTTCAGGACAAAGGGGGCTTTCTTTACATACCATTATTTATATAATCTCATGTAATTTAATTTAAAAAAAAATGAAAAAATATGATGAAAAATTGAAAAAAATACATGTTTTTTGACTTTTATGTGAAAAATATTTTTCTCATCTACAAAAGCGAATGAAAAAAACTGCTAAATAGATTCAGAATTTTGTCCTGAGTTTAAAATACCCAGTGTTTACATGCTTTTTGCTATTTTTTTGCATGTTATAGGGCTATAAGTACAAGTATATTGCGGTTTCAAAACATACATTTTTTAAATGTATCAATAGTGACATTGTAACACTATTATCTGTCATAAATCGCTAAATAACACCCCACATGTACATATTTTTTTTAAAGTAGACAACCCAGGGTATTCAATATGGGGTATGTCCAGACTTTTTTAGTAGCCACTTAGTCGCAAACACTGGCCAAAGTTAGCGTTCATATTTGTTTGTGTGTGAAAAAAGTAAACTAAATTGAATGCTAATTTTGGCCAGTGTTTGTGACTAAGTGGTTACTAAAAAAGACTGGACATACCCCATTTGCAATACCTTGGGTTGTCTTCTTTTGCAAATGGTTTGCCATCATGGGGGTAATTCTCATTCCTGGGCTACCATACGCTCTCAACGGTAACCAACCTGGCCATTTTTAATGTAAAAATATTTTACCCATATATTTGACCCTGTAACTTTCAAAAACGCTATAAAACCTGTACATGGGGGGTACTGTTATACTCAGGAGACTTTGCTGAACACAAATATTAGTGTTTCAAAACTGGAAAATGTATCACAACAATTATGTCATCAGTAAAAGTGCTGTTTGTGTGTGAAAAATGCAAAAAAGTCACTTTCACTGACAATATCATCGCTGTGATATGTTTTATTGTTTTGAATCACTAATATTTGTGTTCAGCGAAGTCTCCTGAGTAAAACAGTACCCCCCATGTACAGGTTTTAGGGTGTCGTAGAACGTTACAGGATAAAATACAGTGATAGCAAATTAAATTCTCTGGACTTTCGGCCTGGGTTGGCAGGCAGGTCCCTTAAATTGCAATCAATAAAATAACTTAATTATGTAAAAATATTACATAAATACGCATGTAGAATTTAAATATATATGCATATCTCTATATTTGAAGTCTACGTGTATATTTATATAATTATTTATGTAATTTTGTATATGGACATATGAATAGTTCGTATTCTTTTTATTTATTTATATATACATAGATATATATACAATTTCATTCTAAGTGTATTTTGATATAAATATATATATATAATTTTTTTATTATTTTTACATATTTAATTTAAATTACTTATTTGTATTTTATAATAATATATATACAATATATATATATATAGTTATTATATATATTATATATACGTGTGTAATTTAATTATAAGTGTATTTTTACATTTATATGTACATATTAATCTAAAAATACACTTAGCATGACATTATATATGATATATAGACATATATTATATAGGTATAATATATGTCTATATATCATATAAAGAAAAGGAGAAAGTTCTTGCACTCACGCTATAAGTTGCCTTGAGAACCGGGTGCTATACCCAGGGCTTGATTATATATATTTTTAATATTTTTAATATTTTAATATATAATATTTTTTTATTAACTTTAATTTTTTTTTTTATGATTTTACAGTTGCAGGGAGACTGCCTGTCAGCACAGACAGTCCCCCTGCAGGCAGACACATGGACACCTATTGTGACCATGTGGTCGCCCTGTTGAGCGATCACATGGCCACAGGGGTCCTAATTCGCCAAGGGGAGACTGTCTGGGCTGCAGGCAGTCTCCCCACAACGGGAGCACCGCCGATCGCCGCGGGGGGAACGACGGCGATCGGGTAAGTACATTGGACCGTTAGGACGGTTCAGGACCGTCAACGGTCGGCAACGCAAAAATGCCGATGACGGTCCTGAACCATCCTCGGTCCTTAAGGGGTTAAAAAAAAAAAAATAATAAAAAAAATCATAAATGGCATCTGTGCATTTCTAGTTTTTGGTTTTGAAGAATTGTGAGTTTTTTGTTTTTTTTAAATATAGTTTAGTTTCATGCATAAAAATATTTAAATGATTATTTTATTGGGTGCCTTTTTATAGATGGAAGGTGATGTCTTGTTGATATTCAGGTCAGCTAAGTAATTCATATTATATATTTTTCAGATATTTTATTTGGCTTTTAGGTGAAGATGAGTGCTTACACTCTACACCTCAATGCCCCCCCCCCCCACCACCACCCTCAATTTCTGTAGGATTACGGGTTTGAAATGTAGGAGAAAGGAAAAGTTAGTGATTGAGGTAAAGGGGGGCAGATTTATTTTTCTTCTAAAATAAATTATTGCATTAGTATAGCTTATTCTTTCTTTAACTATGATTTTTTATTTCCTGAGTCTCTGCCCCAACTTCCCTACAGCGATATGTAAAATGGTGTAGGCAGTGATTTCTGTTTTTTTTGTTCTGTCTTTACTCTTTTTCCAGTTCTGAACTGTATCCGCTGTAAAAATACAGCTGTGTGCATACCTCATGCATTTCTCGCTTATGACGGTCCAAGGGTGGGACTGTTAAATCCGCACTTCTGATAGCACCTATCACTGTATTGTGTATTTGATCTCAATCAACATTTAATACATCAGAAATAATGGAGATAAATATTCTATTATGGTTTAAAAGGCTATGAAGTATTTACAATTATGGAGATAGTTGGCTATCTATTATAATTTTTTTTTTAATTTTATTTTCCAGTTGCATATCTATACCCATAACTATACGAACTATATTTAAGAAGGCCAAAGAGAAAGTTGCATATGAGGCTGCCATGTTCAGGGATCCTTTTAAGCAGTTAGTACCACAGATATCAAAGGGCTTCTTAGAACATGATGGAGCTCAAGAGGCTAGACCAAGTTTTAGAAAGGACACAAACAAAGCTACTTCACCTATTGCACGCCCTTACATGGACACTGAGTTAATCCAGGATCCTAAACTGTACCCAGAGTGCAGTGACTCTCCCAAACCTTGTTCCACTATTGTAGAAGGAACAGACTATATCAGTGCACAAGTTGATTGTTCAGAAATGGTTCAATATGACTCTCCAACAAGGCAACAGTCATCTGATGACATCAGAGAGGAACATAGTTCTGTTGCAGAGGAATCTAGTCCAATCAAGACAGCAAATCCAAGTCCTTTTATGACTGAAGGTCTTCCTCCTCATGTGACACAGGAGACCAGTTTTGTGACGTCTGAAGATACAAACTCTACTGAAAAGCTCAGTTCAAGTGTTCTAGAAGAGCTGAGTTCAAGCTTTCCAGGAGACCTTAATAGCAGCATTAATGAAGATGGCTCTTAGTGTTACAGGATAGTTGGTCCAAGTCTGCGTTTCTGATCAGTTGATCTAAACTTTATATACTCTTATAAAAAGATTTTTGAGTTGGCATCTATTGTCTTACAAAAGAATAAATGAACATTTATTGAAATTGTAATTTTTTTCAATAGATTATTTAGGAGTGTTCTGTCTGAGGTGAGTGTTTAGTATTATGAATAAATAGTCATAACTGTGCTCTCACGGTAACTTTCAGATGAATGTTTTGGCTTGGTTCATTTGTTACTTTAAGGGGAAATTTTCTGCTGAATTCTAGATTCCTGCTCTGCTATTGTCCAGGTTTCAGGAAACCCAATTCACATGTGGTAGAAGTAGCTGATCTGGAAATGTCTTTGTGTCTCTCTCAGGATCTCATGAAAGCTTGTGTTTCCAAATTCTCTTATTCCAATGAATAAAAAGGTATAAGACTGTTGTCTGCCATTTTACACGCACACACACACACACTATGTATGTGTGTGTGTGTATGTATGTATAATAAATGTGTGTGTGTGTGTGTATGTATGTATAATAAATGTGTGTGTGTGTGTGTGTGTGTATGTATGTATAATAAATGTATGTGTGTGTGTGTATGTATGTATGTATAATGTGTGTGTGTGTGTGTGTATGTATGTATGTATAATAAGTGTGTGTGTGTGTGTGGGTATAATAAGTGTGTGTGTGTGTGGGCATAATAAGTGTGTGTGTGTGTGGGCATAATAAGTGTGTGTGTGTGTGGGCATAATAAGTGTGTGTGTGTGTGGGCATAATAAGTGTGTGTGTGTGTGGGCATAATAAGTGTGTGTGTGTGTGGGCATAATAAGTGTGTGTGTGTGTGTGGGCATAATAAGTGTGTGTGTGTGTGGGCATAATAAGTGTGTGTGTGTGTGGGCATAATAAGTGTGTGTGTGTGTGGGCATAATAAGTGTGTGTGTGTGTGGGCATAATAAGTGTGTGTGTGTGTGTGGGCATAATAAGTGTGTGTGTGTGTGTGTGTGGGCATAATAAGTGTGTGTGTGTGTGGGCATAATAAGTGTGTGTGTGTGTGTGTATAATAAGTGTGTGTGTGTGTGTGTATAATAAATGTGTGTGTGTGTGTGTGTGGGCATAATAAATGTGTGTGTGTGTGTGTGTGTGTATATATATATATATACACAAACAAACATAAAAGATCCACTAAACTCAATCATTCACTAAACCACAATTTCCAAATTTACAGAATGTTATATTCTTTTTGTTTTGAAAAACGCATAACCTAGGCGAAAATAATGGGTGTTTAATTAGAGTATATAATCGCACATTGCATAAGCCTGCCACAACACCAACATGTACCCTATTTTTGTCAGGTCATATCCTAGCACCCTATTAGCTGCTCTTAAGAGATTAATACACTTACTTTGGAAGTCATTCCTCATGACACTATCTGCAGTGCAAGGTTAAATGGGGCCCTAGAATAGGGCACATGTGAAGGAGATGGGTGCAAAACCAGAGAGTTAGTTTGGACTCGGGGACTATTTTGTGCCCTAGGCAAGACCAGTTTCTTGCACCCCTCCCAATAAAAATGGCTAACTTTGTGTGCTTCTTTCTTCCTCCAGCCCCTTTGTGTGTTACTTTCTTTCTCAATTCCTTTTTTTGTCTCTCTCTCCCCCCCCCCACAGTCTCTGTGTGTCTCTTTGTAGTTGTCCTCAACCTCTTTGTGGGTCTCTTTGCACCCCCCCCCCGATCCTCTGTGTGTGTGTGTCTTTGCCCATCCCCCCCCCCAAACTACCAGGTGTGTGTATTTGCCCACCCAGCCCCTCTGTGTTTCTTTGACCCCCTGCCCCTCTGTGTCTGTGTCTTTGTCCCCCAGCCCCAATGTTTGGGTGCCTTTGTTCAACCGAAGTCCCACTGTGTCTCACTTTATAGTCCTTCCCAATGTCTGCCTCTTTGGCCATGGTCAAGATTACCTGCGGCAAGTGCCCCCTATAGCCCACTAGCTGCAGGTAGGAGATGAAGAGGCATAGGTTTGCAATAGAAGGTAAGAGATGAAGTGACCTCTCCTGCTGATTAAGGGATGTAACTCTCACCATCCTCCACAATCCACACCAAACTGAGGGTGGTGGGAGTTGCACTGAAATAGGAGAAGATAGGGCACATGAGAGTGATGTGGGCATTTTATACTAATATATCCAGCGTGAATAAGTGATGTGGTGGAGAAGGGGGACTGATATATTGGATGAGAGAAATGTCTAAAAATGGAAGAAGCAGAGAGAAGGGGGATATAGTGAAGGAGTTGGAAAATAGAGAAAGGAATGGTGAAAGAATATGGGTACAGATGTTATATAAAACAATCCTCAATATTAATAGAGTCAAACAGAGTAAATCCCAATAAAGTCCAGCTAGCAGAAGCTGTTGAAAACAGAGCTGATCCCCCAGGCTGTAAACAGACCTACTTACTGAATATTCTGTAAGGTGACACATGCCTTCTCTGAGTCTCGTCCTCTCTCTGTCTCCCATGCGCAGCTTTGTAAGCTGGGAGGAAGTGAAGAGTACAGGCATTTCTCACTTTATGTACTCCTGACTTTATGAACTTTTTCTAGATGCGCCGCCATTTTGTTTCATCGCCATTTTGTGTCAGTGTTCCATGGATCAAGAACGAGGAGAGTGCTTTGGAGCACAAACAAGAAGAGTAAAAGAATAATTTGTGGTCAGGAGTAGACAAGAAGAGAGATGAGGATCAGGAACGCAGTTCCTGAAGATAAAGGGAAGTCTAAAAAACAGGTTTAGATTGTACTGTATTCTTTTTGTGCTTTCATGGGCATACATTACAGATCCTGTAATATTATTGCACTGTGTGCTATTGAGTGTAGATTTGACTTGATTTGTCTGTGTGTGTCGGACATAGCTGTATGTGTGTTTGCCATTGTGCCATGTTTTGGCAGGCAGCAATAGTAAGGAGCAGGAGGAGGGCCAAAAAGAATGAAAAAGGGAGAAGGAAGAAAGTTTGAGAGCTGTAAAAATATAAAGGAGTAAAAGAAAAGTGATAACGGAGAGGGGGAAGCTGATAATGAAGAAAATGAATAAGTAGGAGGGTTTAAGAGAGGTTCCCATTCAACAAGTGCAGCATGTCTCTTCATTGAATAGTATGAGGATTGATGATAATTTGATGAGGATTTCAATACAGAATGTATTCCTTTAAAATTCCTACAACATACATGTATTTGCTATGCTTTCATTTTGTATTTGTACTTAATAATTTAGGTTTTCAATGGTAAAATTTGTTGATCAGGAACAGAACCTGTGTTTATTACATTTTGATCTATGGAAAATTAGTTCTCACTTTATGAACTCTCACTTTATGAACTAGGCTTCGGAACCAATTAGTTCATAAAGTCGGGAACTACCTGTAATAATTTTCTCCGAGCACAGCGCCACCTGTGGCTGCCTGGGGAACAGCTGGTTAATGTAATGCTGCCGCAGAACCTCTTTATTCCCATCTCTGCAAGTGACAGCTTGCTGTGAGCCCCTGTAAGGGCAGAGGGCAGTTACACTGCGGTAAAGATGGGTGTGGGCAGGAGGGGAGCACTGTGCAGTTAGGCCGCTCCCCTCCTGTGAGTCACCGCTAGACTGCGCCCCCCTGGCTGGTGCACCCTAGGCAGCTGCCTAGTGATCGCACTGGCCCTGCTTGGATTCCCAAATTTATACCCATATATACTTATTAACCCTTAATAGGGAACACATGGGATGGGCGGCAGCATTGTAACAAAGCTGTGTATATAGGGGTGTATATAAAAATAACCCTCTGTCTCATTAGAGATATCTTTGCCAGAAGCTCAAGGAAGCAAGGTGAAAGGTCAGTGTAGGACCCGCCTAGGGGGGGTCTGCCTTGACGTTGGAAGGCGGGCATTCCCTCCAATGGCCATTGGAGTAACTAAATGACCTATTTGGTTAAATATACATAGGGATTAAGGAGAAAGCGCAGCTAACTTGTTCTTTGGTTTTTACTGTATGTATTGGGGCTCATGTGTACTGTGGTCGTTGCTGCCACCCAGGAGTTATGGGAGTGAGCGCAGGACTTATCTTTTTGTATTTAAGTTTACTTTGTAAGTTGGGTGCTAAGGTTTACTGGCCATTCACATAGAAAATGGTTTAATGAATAGCCCTTCATGTGTACCAATTGTTGGCAATTAACCAAGTAATTGAAAATTTTAGGATAAAATATCCAAAAAAGCAATCTTTTTTTTTTCTTCTCCAATTTTGCTGTAAAATCTGTAATTATGTATCCATGCAACAATTTCATTTTCATGACTTAACATTGCGTGTGTTCCCAAAGTAATTACAAAGAAATCTAGGTTCTGGTTCTGAAGACAGTAGAGGCTAAGATGCCATATCTCGTCGGAACCCTGCAATTACGGACATTAATCATTCATACTTGCTCACGAGTGTTTTTCTTTTCCCCATTATTCTTATTTGTAGATTCCATATAAAAATAGTGATCTCTTATCAATAAAGAATATATTTGAATCTGGCAGCCTTTAGTTCATTTATGGAAACGACCAAATAAGAAAATCAAGGAATGCTAAGCGTTTGAGATTGATGCAGATTCGAGGGGGACGACGAGGAGTCAATGAGTTGGAGAAGACTGATGTTTATGCCTAATACAGAATACAAAAGAAAACCAGGAAGTCTAAGAATAAGTGGAATCCCACAAAGTCTGAGATGCCTGTAAAATAGGGGAATAGAATTCTCTAAATATTGCTCTAACTGACCTGGGGTTCACCAGTCCCTAAAGGAAATGAATCGATACAAATATAGTGGAGTAGTCAGGAGCCAAACAGAGTGAATTAGGATAATAATAGGTGTAAAATAGACAAATACAGGGTATAAATACACAAATGAGTCCAACGTTGAAGGCATGGAAGTTAAAATAGGTATACAAAATACAATATAAAGTAAAGTTTTTAGATTTTATCGTATATTTGGTATGAAATGAAATATTGGGATATTAAAATGAATGCACCAAAAAAATACAATAAATGCATATTAATCCAAAGTTAAAGGACCACTATAGTCACCCAGACCACTTCAGCTCAATGACGTGGTCTGGGTGCCAGGTCCCCCAGGTTTTCACCCTGCAGCTGTAAACATAGCAGTTTCAGGGAAACTGCTATGTTTACATTGCAGGGTTAACCCAGCCTCCAGTGGCTGTCTTCCTAACAGGCGCTAGAGGCGCTTCCCCAAAGCTCAATGCGGAAATCGCATTGAGCACGCAGAACGTCCATAGGAAAGCATTGATAAATGCTTTCCTATGGGTGTTTTTAAAGTGCGTGTCACTCTGACCGCGCATGCGCATTTGGCATCACTTGGGAGCTGAAGTCGGAGGGGGAGGAGAGGTCACCATCACCGTGAGAGCCCGGCGTTGGATGGAGGTAAGTGGTTGAAGGGGTTTTAACCCCTTTCAGCCCAGCGGGAAGGGGGCCCTTAGGGAGGGGGGAGACCTATAGTGATCCTTTAAGTAATCCACTCGATAAAAGGGCAAAGTCGCTCAGAATAAATGTAGCAAATGAGTCTATAATATAATAACCAAGTGTTTAGTGTAGCAAATGTACAACAATGTAAAGTGTTGCAATATTTATGTACTTGAGAAAAATATCCTACAACTCTTAAAATGTTAGGATAGTTCAATATCCTGTATATAAACATATATTATATAAATGAGTGCCCTAAATACATTTAAAATATAACCTTTGATAGTAATCCTTAAAATCTATAATGCGTATCTGTGGTATGAATAATACTCAAATAATTGTTAACTAAGGTGTATATACATATATACATATACATATTATGAACATTTTTCCAGCCTTTATCCACCCCTTACTCAGGTGGATTGCTTTTGCCTAGATCAGGGGTAGGCAACCTTCGGCTCTACAGATGTTTTGGACTACATCTCCCATAATGCTTTTACAGCCATATTGCTGGCAAAGCATCAAGGGAGATGTAGTCCACAACATCTGTAGAGCCGAAGGTTGCCTACCCCTGGCCTAGATCCTTGTGATCGAGTGAGTCATTGTACCTGTTTTGGGCTGGTTGCCCATTGTTCATCTATTGCTATGGGTTCATTATGTATATCCTTACAGATTCTGAAGTGTCCTTACCTTTACCCAGTACCCAACTAATTAGAAAAAAAATATCATAATATTTTTTTATTTATTAAGTATATTTCTAACAGAAACTTTGGGTATTATAGCATGTTTCTTGTTTATTACTAGCTTTATAACATCACTCCATGTTATGCTTGGTGTAAATCTAATGTGTTATACATTGATTACCTGTAATGGTATTGTTTTTCTCGGGTGCATGTTTCACATCTACTGTCACTTTAAATGCTGTTTGTGACTCTTAATGTTTAGATCACCATACTTGATGACATATTCTGCACATTTTGTCATACTGCTGCACTCTTTATCAACTATTCTCTCTCTAGTTTTATCAGGCAGCTTCTGCCCTTTCTACACCATACACACTATTTCCCAATAGTTCCGTTCGTCTGGACCACCATAATACACCGTTGGTTTTTAGTTTTTCTATCTCCTAGCAACCACGGCTAGGAGATGGACACGCCCATATTACACACGTCATGCATCATGTGACGCCTTACGTACACTTCCGGGTTCGGGTAATTGGACTCCGGTGAACACTGCATGATTGGTGAGTAACCTCTTTCACTTCTTATATATTCTGATCATTTATGTTTGTAAATTGATCCTGAGGAAGACCTGAATAGGTCGAAACGTTGATCGTATTTTTTGTCATTACATTGTATATTAAAATACCAGTAATTCTTTACAAAGACCACAGAGTGCATCTCTTCTCATTCAACTCTCTCTCTCTCTCTCTCTCTCTCTCTCTCTCTCTCTCTCTCTCTCTCTCTCTCTCTCTCTCTCTATATATATATATATATATATATATATACACACACACACAGTGATAGTCCAGAAAAATCCAAAGAAGTTCCAATAGACCATTGTCCCACAGGGAATATGTGTCTGTAATACAAAATTTAACAGACCATATACCTATCAGAGAGTCCACTGCAGTCTAATAGACTTCACTTGTAAAGCTGTTCGCTCTTTTGTTGGCAAGGAGTGATGGGGACCACAATCAGTCTGACAGTATTCAAGCTGTTTAACAGGGAAGCCAGTGTGCGTTCCACTGCTAGCCTGTGTTTCACCGTGGCAGAGCTTCAAATCCACTTGTGTGTAATCAATATTCAAACTAAGGCATTTCGTGAAGAATCGCTCCACTTCTTCAGAGGCAACATATATAACGGCCTAAGTTAGTACTGTAATTTAAAGGAAATACTTAAAGTGATAACGTCCTTTTATATTTATGAACATAGTGAGCACATGGATGAATATATTCGTTACATGCAATGGTTGTAATTATTATTTTATTATTTATATAGCGCCAGCAAATTCCATAATGAACATGAATATGAAGTTATTAAAATGTTCTAAAATAAATGAGTTAGATAGACATAACGACCCTTGCTCTGGACGTTTCCATACCCTCCCTTCCACTCGCCCATCCTCAATGGAGGCTAAATAATCTACGCCAACAATAAGGAGTGTTAATCCTTGGCTACTAGAGATGACCCAAACATAAAAGGACTTATGGTTTCAGACATGTCTGCTTTCATTGATTAACTCATACTTACCATCACAAAACCGGACTCTTCTTTCCCACATATCTTTAATATTATTTCCAAATACATCCAAGTGTCTAGCTTTTAAGTTGATGTTCGTAAATAGGAAATCATCAAAAAAAAAAAGTGTCTAATACTCTAAAGAGATTCCCCCCTAAGATCGTGTCTATTCATGTCGGCTGATAGGCATATTAAATATTTCGGCATATCTATATCTCCCGATCTGAATAATTTATAAAAACTCCATATTATACCTTTACTTCACTTAGTAACCAAAGATTAGGACAAGGCATCTTCTTCATTTTGGTTGGCCCTGCAGAATCAACATTTTAAAGATGAATATATTACCCCGTTTTCTTTATTTATTTCAAATATTAGAAATATCCATACCTATGTTGTTTTTAAAAAAACCTGCTTGTCAACTCTTTCATATGGTCCTACAAACAACATAGACTAGCATTTGCTTTAATTGCCCGCTCCAGGCCAATTGGGGGTCGCTGGTGTGCCCAACTTGCATCTATACTACCAGACAGTCGTGCTCACTAGAATTTATGAATGGACCGAGGAAGTAGATAAAAGACAATGGCTACACTTGGAACACTCTTTCCTTAGGGTACCAATTGATATTGACTTGTGTAAAGCAGGCTCACTACTACTCCATCAAGCCGCACACCCAATGATTACATCTATATTCCGTATTTTGGAGATTAATTAGATACCAGTCCACTTTGTCCCCATACCCTTCTCACACAAAACCCAGACTTTTGCCTGACAGCTCAGTCCCCTTCCAGTGAGTCAGGCCCCCGCGGGCCATGTGATCGCTGTCCACAATAGCCGTCAATGAAACTGCCTGCAGGAGCTTATAAATTGCAAGCCCTATATCTATCTCTGTAACTTTCCAAAACACCATAAAACCTGTACATGGGGTTACTGTTTTACTTGGGAGACTTCGCTGGACACAAACGTGAGTATTTTAGAACAGTAAAATTTACCATGATGACGCTATAATCAGTGAAACTGCAGTTTTGGTGTAAAATAAAAAAAATATGAATGCTTACTATGGCCAAGTTTTGTGACTAAGTGGCTACTAGAAAAGACTGGACCTACCCAGTCTTGAATACCCACACAATACATTTTATAGCACATTACATTTTTCAGTTTATACACATTGAAATTTGCCAGATTGGTTATGTTGTCTTTGAGACTGTATGGTAGCACAGGAATAAGAATTACCCCAATGATGGTATACCATTTGCAAAAGTAGACAATTCAAGGTATTGCAAATGGGGTATGTCCAGTCTTTTGTAGTAGCCACTTAGTCACAAATACTAATACAAAAAGAGAAGTCCTGCGCTCACTCCCATCACTACTGGGCCGGTAGCAATGACTACAGTACACATCAGCCCCAATATATAGTAAAAAACAAGGAAATGAAAAAGTTAGTCACAAATACTGGCCAAAATTAGTGTTCAGTTTAGGGTTTTGCATTTTTGCACACACACACACACACACACACACACACACAAATATAAACGCTAACTTTGGCCAGTGTTTGAGACTAAGTGGCTACAAGAAAAGACAGTAGATACCCCATTTGTAATACCTTAGGATGTCTACTTTTACAAATGGTATGCCATCATGGGGGTAATTTTCATTCCTGGGCTACCATTTGATCTCAAAGGCAACATAACCAATCTAGCAAGTTTCAATGTGTATAAACTGAAAAATTTAATGTGCTATATTTGACCCTGCAACTTTCCAAAACACCATAAAACCTGTACATTGGGGGTACTGTTGTACCGTGAGACATCGCTGAATACAAATGTGTACTTTATCGCAGTAACTGCTAACAGTATTGTGACATTCACAGTTAAAATGCCATGCAGAACTAAAAAAAAAAGTCTTAATTTCTCTTTTTTAAATATATTTTATTCATATTAAATTATGTTTAATATACAAATATTTGATGTGACATGAAAGCCATGTTTCTCCAGAAAAAAAGATATGAGAAGTGTGGGTGCAAATCATATAAAAGAGGTGAATTACACCTGATCAGACATATAGCGCCAATTCAAGGTTTTGTTTACGCTTTGTTTTGATCACAACTTGTACAGTTGGTTCAGTCCTTAACGGGTTAACGGTTTAATGGGACAGTTTAAGCAACATAAGCTCTGAGTTCAGTGTAGTGGTTATGCTTCCCAGAATCTGGATCCCCCTTTTTTGTCAGTCCCTTTGGATATTTGATGAAAATTGAGGCACGGAACCCACCCGTTTGATAGTGCAGAAATTACTCTTTCAATATCAATTTGAGACATCATGGTTTGCCATTATTGGCCAAAAGTATTGGGGGTGGGTTAACCCAGCATTGTCAGATTATCACTGCATCTATGATACTGCACTGTTTGACAATGGTGCCTTTTTAACCCCTTAAGGACCAAACTTCTGGAATAAAAGGGAATCATGACATGTCACACACGTCATGTGTCCTTAAGGGGTTAAACAGATTTAAGTATAACAAATTACGTGTTTTTTTTTTTTTTTATGGCACAAGATGTCAGCAATTCTGATTTCCTATCTACACATTCGAATTCACACTTTGTTGTCATTGTTATTTATTTCTAAATTCCAAACAAGCCATGAACACACACGTTTAGTTAAAGAATGTGTATTTTAATACTCTTATATAAAATGTGTTCTTCGTTGTTTCCAAGAAGGGGATGGATATCTGTATAAAATGGTATTTGAAAAATCATTTCATCAAAATGACTGCAACATAATGAGTGATGGTAAATTTCCAAATATGATCCACTAAAAGTAATAGAACAGTTACCTAACAGGTTTAATATTTCAGTGTTTGAAGATAACGATGTATGCCTTCTGGTAGATTCAACTGTTCAGCCACAGAAAGGCATTCCTTTGCAATTCTACAGAGCTCATGCTTTGCTGACTCATTAAGCTGCTGGGTAGTCCTACATCTGGCCAAGGAAGAGGCAAGAGAGTCCTGAACTCTGCAACAGTTCCTCCCTGATGCACACGGACTTTGCTCATCCAGTTCGATATCAGGTGCACTGCTTGCAAGGTTCATGTCCTCCAAAGTGCTTGATAAATCAGAAGGATGGGGAGTTTGGTACAGAGAAGACAGACATTTCAGCAGGGAGTCCTCACACTGGCACACGGCAATCAGGAGATCATTCAGCTTTGTACTCACTGCAGGTTCAGGATTATGAAGTTGACTCCATGTCAGGAGGGCACTAAAGGATAACAATAAATAGTTATATCCATTAGGTACTCTACTACGCATATATGACATCTGATATGTTGCTTTATGTATATTAAAGCAGCTCATTAACTTTGCAGGTTTTGCTTTTAAATTTCCCTCCCAATTTCATCTTTTTTGTTCAAGAAAGTAGGGACTTTCTCATAGGGGGCAATTGGCTGAGTTTAAAGGACAGCTGCCCCCTCAAAACTATTTTTTAGCATAATGATCTTTTCATAAAGTTCTGAAACTCAATAGGATTCTTTGTTAACTGACATATGTATAAATAAATTTAACAAAAATACATTCATGAAAAGTCATTCCTACCTTTAGTATATGGCATGTACATAAAAGAAAGGACAGGGGAGGCGGGAGAATGGTATATAATGTTCAGTAAGGCTGAAAGAGCAGGGCATGGACCCGGATATTGAAGTAGCAAAAAGAAGAGAACTGGCTCTAAACCCTGGAGTACGGTCGGGTAATTGTTTAAAACGAAAAAAAAAGTATATATATATATATATATATATATATATATATATATATTATAGAGAGACAATAGAGTGTTGCCACTAGATGGACAAAGTTAACCATGCTAACAAATAGAATCAAAGAAAAAGATACTTGGTGATCTAATCCCAATATATAGAGTGTTGCAAAAATAAAGGGGGGGAAAAAACAACTAATATATATATATCACACACACACACACACACACACACACACAAAATAAAAAAAATAGAAGTTTACTCTGGGATGTGTATAAATAGATAGTAGCAGACTGAGCTGAATAACTGACAATAGATGGCAGTATCTTATAGAGAATCAAAGCGATCTGTAACAGTTTATCACCAAAATGCAACATGGTATGATATCATGTTAGCTATATTGTGCCAGGGGGGAACCCTCGGCAATTTAGGAGTGCAGTCATGTACAGCGGCTACTGAAACAGTGAGGGGTGAAGTCCTAGAAAGGACTGTTGGTGTGTAGAGTAAACAATAATAGTTATGGTAATGGTGAGAGGAAAAAAAATAAAAATAAAAAAATCGGCATGCTGATATGTACATATGCTAAATCTGTGCCTTCGATAGCACTGCCGATAATCACCATCCCAATATGCAATATAAAGAAAAAAAAGCGTTGGGAAAGTAATTCTGCTGGAAGGATATGCTAGTCTGAGCCTTCAATGGCACCTGTAAGTAAAAGAGAGAATCTATCTCTATGGAGCAGAACGTCAGAAGGTCTGTTCACCCAGGTCAGACTGCTGCTGAAGAATTCAGTGCAGGGAAGTCTGTAAGAAAACACGTACTGCTTGCACGCCAGTGTTCACAAACGGTCAGTAAAGGGTCTACAGTCTAACCAAGGATGAATGGCTACAACTGAATGGCAACACTCTATATATTGTGATTAGATCACCAGGTATCTTTTTCTTTGATTATATTTCTTAGCATGGTTAAGTTTTGTCTCCATCTAGTGGTAACACTAAATAATGTCTCTTTAGATTTTTTTTTGTCTATTATTATTATTATTATTATTGCCATTTATATAGCGCCAACAGATTCCGTAGCGCTTTACAATATTTTGAGAGGGGGGGATGTAACAATAAATAAGACAATTACAAGAAAACTTACAGGAATAATAGGTTGAAGAGGACCCTGCTCAAATGAGCTTACAGTCTATAGGAAGTGGGGTATTAGAAACATTAGGATAGGAAATATCAAGTAGGAGTGAAGCAGAGCTGGAGGAGAGAGCAAAGCACTATCCCATAGGGACAGGTATGTAAGGGAGAGATTACTCTGGGAGGCCATACGCTTTCCTGAAGAGATGGGATTTAAGGCCCTTCTTAAATGATTGAAGACTAGGGGAGAGTCTGATGGCAGTAGGCAAGTTATTCCATAGGAGAGGAGCCGCCCGTGAGAAGTCCTGCAAGCGTGAGTTGGCCGTACGGGTGCGAGCAGCGGTCAGGAGGTGGTCGCGGGCAGAGCGGAGGGTCCGAGGAGGGGCATACCTCTGGATCAGTGAAGAGATATAAGAGGGGCTGGAATTGTTCAGTGCTTTAAATGTATGGGTTAGCACTTTGAATTGACTCCTATAGGATACAGGGAGCCAATGTAAGGACTGGCAGAGGGGCGAGGTGTGAGAGGACCGACTGGATAGGAAAATCAGTCTAGCTGCAGCATTCATTACAGACTGTAGCGGGGCAGTACGGCTTTTGGGGAGACCAATCAGGAGAGGGTTACAGTAATCCATGCGGGAAATTACTAGAGCATGGACAAGCTCCTTGGTAGCATCTTGCTTAAGAAAGGGGCGGATGCGGGCTATGTTTTTGAGTTGGAACCTACAGGACTTGGCAACAAACTGGATGTGAGACTCAAAGGTGAGACCAGAGTCAAGTATGACGCCAAGACAGCGCGCTTTTACGTTTTAAAAGATCATTAAAGTGTCAAGAAAACAAAGCGGTTTTCCTGACACTATAGTGCCCTGAGGGTGCCCTTCAGCAGCTTACCTTTATCCAGCGCCAGGCTCCCTCGGCGCTGGTGACCTCTCTTCCCGTCCGACGTCAGCTCCTAGTGGCCGCGCGCGCATTCAAAGAGTCAATATAAAAGCATTTCTCAATGCTTTCCTATGGACGCTCTGCACGATGGATGCGAAATTCGCATCCAGCGTCGCACGTGCACTTCTAGTGGCTGTCCGGAAGACAACCACTAGAGGCTGGATTAACCCCAAATGTAAACATAGCAGTTTCTCTGAAACTGCTATATTTGCATCTGAAGGGTTAAAACCTGAGGGACATTGCACCCAGACCACTAAATTGAGCTGAAGTGGTCAGGGTGACTATAGCGTCCCTTTAAACTATTACCCGACCATACTCCAGGGTTAAGAGCTAGTTTTCTTCTTTTTACTATGGCATGTACATACACTCGGGTAAGAGTGTTTGAAAACCTCTATCAGTGGTAAGCAACCTTTGGCACCCCAGATGTTCTGGGCTACATCTCCCAAAATGCTATTACTGTCATAATGATAAAGCATCAAGGGAGATGTAGTCCACAACAGAAACTATGTTCCATACTCTGCATGGATGCGCTCAACATTCCCCAGGGACCGGCATGGTGGTGGAGAAAAGTTTAAAAACCATTAATCTCCATGGGTGTTGTGTAAATCATATTTGAGATGAACATTTTAAAGTTTATGTATTTAAAAAATAAATAAAAAAAATTTTAATACTTGTCAACACCTTTCTGGCTGCCGATCAGATTACTTCCTGGATGTTTAAGCTCAGTGGAGTTAAATTAAAGAGGCAGCAATTGCTCCTGGCACCCATTTTGCAAAGACTCACTGAATTGCATTGGGAAATATGATTGGGCAGCCACAGAAAGTATAAGATAGGGAAGGAGGAGAGGACTTGCAAAGGCTACAGACAAGAGAACTGCAGCTCTTCTGAGCTTTTTTAGATATATCTGAATGAAAAAAACTGCAATTTTACTCACCGTAAATTCCTTTTTCCTTAATATGGTGGCAGTACAATAGGGATGTACTCTTCCCCAGGACAAGCATCTGAAATTAAAACATAGAAAGTTCTTCCCCCAACAGGTATAAGACACCAACCTGCCATGGACCCTCAGTATGTCCCAATAAAACATCAGAGACTTAATACTGCAAAATATCAAATTTAATAATAAAGAGGGGGGAATGATGTGCCTCCACCATATTCAGGAAAAAGGAATTTACGGTGAGCAAAACTGCAGTTTTTCCTGACATATGGTGGCAGTACAATAGGGATATATATCGAAATCCCAGAACTATGGGAGGGAATCATGAAACCACTGCTTGCAACACCTTCTGCCCGAAAGCAGCATCAGAGGCAGAGTATACGTCTAGGCTGTGATGTTTGACGAAGGTGTTAAATGATGACCATCTAGTAGCTCTGCAGGTAACTTCCGGAGAAGCTTGTGCTTTATCGGCCAAAGAAGTAGCCATGGCTCTTGTAGAATGAGCTTTCAAGGAGGTAGGTAAAGACAGATTTGCTGAAGCATAAGCCAATTTTATAGTGTCCACGAGTCATCAAGCTAGAGTAGACTTAGAGGCTGTATGACCTTTAAATTTACCAAAGAAATTCACAAACTGTCAGTCTTCCTGAATGCAGAGGAGCGGTCTAAGTAGATTTTAAGGGATTTTTCGACATCCAACTCGTGCCATTTTTTATCCAGATCAGAGACAGGTGTATTACTAAAAGGCAGGCAGGGAAATAGGTTGATTGATAGCCATGGAAGAGATGACTTTTGGTAGAAATGAAGGTTTTGGATATAGAACAACCTTGTCTGGAACAATCTTTGTAAATTCAGTAGAAGATGACAAAGCCTGAATTTCTCCTATTCTCTTAGCAGAAGTTATAGCCACCAAAAATGCGGTTTTATAGACAAGAGCTTTAAGGAAGTTTCCTTCAAAGGTTCGAAAGGCTGAGAACAAAGAGCCTTCAACAACAAAGACAAGTCCCAAGAGGGGGAAAACATTTTCTTGGAGGCCTGATAGCCTTAAAAAAAAATAAAATCTTCTAACAAGAATATCTGAAGCCAAGTTCTTGACCAAAAAATAGCACAGAGCAGATACTTGAACTTTAAGGGTAGATAAATTAAGACCCTCTTGAAGGCAGTCTTGTAAAAAAATGCAAAATTGAAGTTTTTTGGGAATGATGAGAGCTGCACCAATTTGTCTAAATCTTCAATTAGATAGCAGAGGTAGATCTCTTTGTAGAATTCAGCAGTATTTTTAATCTCTCTTTCTTAATGCCAGTTATGTAGGATTAGCCGTGCAGCAGCCAAGCCGTCAATTTGAACATCTTCAATGTTTCTATTGGAATCCCTTTGTTCTCCAGGAGCTCTGTTGAAACTGGAAGTTGCCAGTACTTTAAAAATCGTCTTCAAAACCGAGAACCAGCTCCGATTTGGCCAGTATAGAATTATGGGCAGTACAATCGCCTGTTCTTTTTTTACTTTTTGCAAAATTTGTGGAATTAGGCACACCAGGGAAAATATGTATGCAAAGCTGAAGTCCCATTTGATTGACAGACCAACCAGATCCTGAAGCATGTCTGCCTTGAAGAGGGAGGCAAATGCTTGTACCTTTGTTTTTGACCTTCTCGCCATGAGATGACAGGTAGACCAACTACTTTAACCAGTTGATAAAAAAAATGACTGGATCAAGAGACCGTCTCGATCTGCTTAGGTCATCTGCAATTATTTTGTCTATCCATCTTATATGAATAGCGGAAATGTCTTCTAGATGGCTTTGAGCCCAGGACATAATTTGAGTGCAAAGGTTGTGCAACTTTCTTATCTTTGCAGGTCCTTTATTGTTCAGGAAGCCTACCATAGTCTGGTTGTCTGACTGAATTTTCATCGCTTTCCCCATAATTAGAGGTCTGAACTGATGAAGAGCATACAAAACGGTTATTAACTCCTTGTAATTTGAGGATTCCTTTCTTTCTTCTGCGGACCATGTCCTTTGCCACAAATGATACTGCAGATGCGCTCCCCCAACCTGTGTTTGAAGAGTTTGTGGTGATTATGCCCCATTCTTTTGGTAGACATAAAAGACCCAATAGGAAGCTGGTCTTTTTCCACCAATTCAGTTGTCTTTTTACAGGATCTGAAATCTTTATCAATGTATCCAAGTCTTCCTTTTTCTTAGACCACTTTGTAAGAATTTCCCACTGCAAAGGCCTTGATTCTGCCCTGGACTATTTTACCGCTGGGATAGTGGAAGTGAGGTGTCCCAACACCTGCATAGCTTTTCTTATAGAGCATTTCGGTACTCTCTGAAGCTCTTTTATCAGCTTCCATGTCTTTCTTCTTTTCACTGCAGTCAGGTGGATAGCAAGAGAAAACCTAGAAGCTGAATTGACTTTGCAGGATGTAGATGATATTTTTCTTGGTTTATCACCCAACCATGTTCTTCTAGGATTGTAAGCCACATCTGTTAGAGCGTCTCTTGACTTTGCCTTTATGAACCAGTCGTCCAAGTAGGGAATAACTGTGATTACTTGTTCCCTTAAGAGCGCTGTGATAAGTGTTAGAACCTTTGTAAATATCCTTGGCGCTGAGGCAAGACCGAATGGAAGGGCTTTGAATTGAAAGTGATGAACCTTGTGACCCTTTCTTTTGGCAAACCGCAGGTACGCATCTTTCAAATACAATGTTGCCATAAAATCTCATTTTTAAAGGGTATGTGTGACTGTAGCGATTGTTTCCATTCTGAAATGCTTGTTTAATTCTCTCAGATCCAGAATGGGGCGAAAAGACATCTGGTTTTGAGACCAGGAACAACCGAGAGTAGATACCCTGATATTGCTGGGCCCTTGGAACTCTTTGATAACACCTTTCTTTAAAATAGTAACCGTAGCAGTGAAGAGAGCTTGTTTTTTTAGCTTTGAACGGTAGGAGGAAATAAGGAAATCTGGTCTTGGTACATGTAAGAATTTTATCTTGTATCCTCTTGCAACCAGATTCAAAATCCCAGGATTTGCAGTGTTCTCTCTCCATCTGTGACCAAACTGCTGTATGTGTCCGCCTACTCTTATGGCGTCAGAATCTTTTTGCTCTGTCAGTTTTGATGTCTTTATTTGCGTTAAACTTTGGATCTTTCCTTTGTTAAAAAAAAAAAAACAAAAAAAAAAAAACAAAAAAAAAAAAAATCGGTTTTCTTGATACCCCTTGCGGTTCTTGTACTGGAAGTTTTTGTATCTGGGCTTCTAGAAATTACTTCCTTTCCTGAGAAAGGGCCTCATTGGTTTCTGACATTTGTCGAATTAATTCTTACAAAGGAGAGCCAAATAATTTCTTCCTCTCCATAGGAAGTTCACACAGAGCAGACTTTAAGGCTGTGTCAGTCGTCCAGGCTTTAAGCCACAGTGCCCTGAGGGCCACAGAGATCAAGCCCATGACACGAGCAGATTGTTTAATCACTTCTGTGATAACATCTAGCAGGTATTCATTGGATAATCTTTAATTGCAGAATAGGTGTGAAAGATCCTTGTCTTGGTGTTCTGCCAGGCAATCTTCCAAACCTTGAATCCAATAGTACTGAGCTTTAGCAACTAAATCTCCTGCCAATGCTGCTTTAGCATGAAACCCCGTTGCTTGATATGCTCGTCTGCTTGATGTTTCCGCCTTTTTATCCATAAGGTCTTTAAGTCCAGAGACTTCTCCAATAGGTTTAGTAGTCTTTTTTTAATACAACTGAGCAAAATGTACATCGACTGGTAAATCTTCCCACTTGTCTTATAAAAATGCTCTTGAAATTCCTGGAAATAAAAACGCCTTTTCTTCCCCCAGAGTTTTTCCACTCCTTGTACATAAGCTCCAGAATCTGCTGTTGAACTGGTAGGGTTTTTTTTACTCTACTTTTCTGATACCTCTTCAGAGAAGGCAACATTAACTTCCATAACATAACAAATTTTTTTTAGTTATTCCTGTGTGAAACCAATTTCCGTTATAGAAGAATCGATATACAGCTGTGAGCATGTATCTCGCTCGTGCAGTGATTTGCTGCCGCTAGAGACATCCTAGTTGCTTTGCCGGTGACCGCACTCGGCATAAAGCAAGACTCTCATACCTGCTCCGTAACTCTGCAGGTTGAAGATAGGCCACTCAGCTCTCCACCTGGAAGGCTATCAGGCCGGATTCCCATGGCAGCAACCCATGTGCCTCACTGAAACGTTCCAGATGCCATCCGTTCCCGATGGAACAAGAAAAAGAACTGAGGGTCCATGGCAGGTTGGTGTCTTATACCTGTTGGGGGCACAAGCTTCACCTGAAGATACCTGCAGAGCTGCTACATGGTCTTAATTTTACACCTTCGTCAAACATCACAGACTAGATCAGGGGTAGGCAACCTTCGGCTCTACAGATGTTGTGGACTACATCTCCCTTGATGCTTTGCCAGCAATATGGCTGTAAAAGCATTATGGGAGATGTAGTCCAAAACATCTGTAGAGCCGAAGGTTGCCTACCCCTGGACTAGATGTATACTCTGCCTCTGACATTGCTTTCAGCAGAAGGTGTTGCAAGCAATGATTCCCGCCCATAGTTCTGGGATCTCGATATATCCCTATTGTACTGCCACCATATGTCAGGGAAAACTGCAATTTTGCTCACCGTAAATTCCTTTTTCCTGAATATGGTTGCAGTGCATCATTCCCCCCACCACCCCCCTTCCTCTTATTATTAAATTTGATATTTTTGCAGTATAAAGTCTCTGATGTTTTATTGGGACGTACTGAGGGTCCATGTCAGGTTATTGTCTTATACCTGTTGGGGGAGGAACTTTTTATGTTAATTTTAATTTCAGATGCTTGTCCTGGGGAAGAGCATATCCCTACTGTACTGCCACCATAGGTCAGGAAAAAATGCATAATTAAGTGCATACATGGTTTCATTTGGGGTATATCTACTAAATAGTGATTTTAAGTATTTGATAAGGGAAGTGTCCTTTGTAGTGGTTTATTCTGTAAGAGTGCCACAGTGTAAGTAGTCAAATTGTTTGCTAATTCCAATTGGCTGGTGCTCTTAGCCATTGAGCTGGCCGTACACTGCAGGGTTTAGCTCAAGAGATCTAACAGAAGCTGGGTACAGAAGCTTCTAGCACTCAACAGCAGTAGTTATAGGTATCCAGTTGGCCACAACTAACTTGACAAACTGTTTGCAAATTGTTTGATTACTTACGTTGGGGCGAGGAGTGCCATGTCACTTGACACTATAACCACTACTAAGCACTGTAGTGGTTATAATGATTAGAGTGTTCCTTTAAAATATACTGTGAAAGACCATTATTTTGCTTTTGTTCAAAAACAATAAAAGAAAACAATGCAGGACTTGATAAAGGAAACCCTCTCTTCGGGCGATATATAAAGTACGCACATTCATACAAACCGTATTTTATTTTTTTTTTTTATAAAAAAATAGAAAATAAAGCAAGGAGTGTCATAAGTGACGTAAAAAAAACAAAAAAACTTTCCTTTAGATCAAAATCTAATTATTGTTGTCATTAATTCTAGGGATTTCTTGTTAATTTCTGCTTTAAAATGCATCTGTATGATATCTATTTTATATTATCCTCAAGGAATGTATATTTATTTAAAAGGTACTCTCACTAGGCGGTTCTACTTAAATAAAAAAAACAAAGCAAGCAGCACCTTGAGAAGCACTTCACAATCTGCAAAAATCATAAAACAGTAATTACCTTAGGGTTCCTCGAAGTTCACCAAAAGGCCTTAACATGTTCACCCCAAGTTTGTATCCAAGGTTAAATCCGCTTTGCAGTGCATTCTCCCTACCAGCATCTCTCCCATTAAGGTACCCCTCCTGCAATGGAACAGTATAAATGGTTCAACTTCGCAAACGACCGTTTTGGATTTCTAGCAATATGTATATCATGAGTGTATATTTTTGTCCATCAAGCACATAACAGACCCTCAGTCCACCTTCGTGTTTGTAGGGGTTATGTACAAAGATTAATTCTGAGGCAAAGTTTTAGAAGTGGAGTAGTCACCATGGAAACCAGTGGAATGTTCCTGCTGATCACTACACCTTTAGAACTTTGCACCAGAATTACTCTTTGCACACAACCCCCATTGCATCAATGAAAGGGAGAGCCCACAGACCACATAGTCCCTAAGCCTTACTTTCGTGTCCAGGTCCTAGCCTCTCCATTCTGCATCAGACACCTGTGGCACTCAGCTGTTGCCTGACATGTTACTGAAATTTGCTTTCCTTTGTCAGTCCATGAAACATCATCTGACTTTTTGTCAGCACCAGAATAAACACTCCAGGCACTTCTCTATGTGGTTGGGAACTTTGTATGCCCTAGCTCACACTGCCCTGGCCATATTCAGTTCTGTGGATGTGTCCCGGTATCATCACCCGGTTGGCAAACAGGTGCTCCTTCCGCTACCGTCCTCATACCCTCTTTAGCCATGGTAGTAAACCAATGTCAATGGTCCAACATGGAAACTGCAGATTGGCAGTGAGTACTGGTGGCAGGTCTATCAATGCCAAATAGGTAGAAAGGACAAAATTTACCATAATAATGCATTAGAGGGTATGGATCCCAGGGAAAGCCTTGGCTTATGTCAAGTTATTCCAAAACAGATTGACATGAAACCAAGGGACAACACCAGGACACTCAAAGCAAAGTACCTCTACAGTGATCAAAAGTAGTTTTGTTACCAAGAGTGGCCCTTTAACAGCTCTGAAATCCCCAAAGCTCTCTGTCTATGGAACATCATAGAATATGCATCTGAAATAAGTAAAGGGCCCAATATCACTAGCAATAGGGTACACAGCTGCAAGGGATCCTAATGTGCCTTTTTACTCTCCCAGGAAAATTGCTTAGGCTGACTGAATTTCTTTCCCTCAAACCTATTTCAGCACTTATTTTACATAGCTGGAATAATATGATACCTAATAAATAATAGTGTAGGTTCACTGTGAATACCCCCTCCCACACATGTGGAATGAAGGGGCACCTTCCACAACTTTCACCCAGCTTCAACTGCATATTTAATACTCTAGAGTACAGAAATTAACTATACATTATTCTATAAAACAGGCTTTCCCAAACTCCGGCCCTCCAGATGTTGCTGAACTACAACTCCCATAATTCTATGAATGAAATAGATAGGCTGAGAATCATGGCAGTTGTAGTTTAGCAACATCTGGATTTCCGGAGTTAGGGGAAGCCTGCTTTAAAACAACAAGCTCACTGCGTTTAATAGCAGATACAGTAAAGCATAGCACACAGGGATAGCTTCCAATATATATAAATCTGGAAAGCCCAGACACAGATATAAACTCCTCCTGCATCCTCACCTTCAACCTCTTCTCCATTGATCGCTTCCATTCTGTCTGCACGACGTTCATCTCGTCCCCCTCTTCATCAAACACGTCCTCCCCCTCCATGCTGTCCCGGGTTCTGCTCGCAGTCTCTCTGCCGGGAGCTCACTGACCATGCGCGCACCTGGGCAGGTCATGACGCACGCGCAGATCGCTCTACAGCCACACACGTGCCCGTGACACTAAGCGCGTCCGTGAGACAAAAGCATGCCGCGCATGCGCATGACTGCATTCATAATACGTGGTTTACCAAGTAGATACATTCTGAACTGCGATATAGGAGTATTATTTATTTATTCATTTATTTTTCATCTATAACCACCGAGCCGTATGGTTGTTACAAATATTATGGAGCATTTTATCAAAGTAACCAGGGCTATTTTGGTACAAAGTGCTGAGTAAGGAGCAATCACCATGGCAACCTATACAATTTCAATTACAATAGTGTTTGCTGTAACCTGTTCACTTCAGGATTCCTATATACAAAATACCCAGGATATGCAGCCATACAGCAGAAACGTGTATACGGGACTTTAACTATTGCAAATTAAAGGGACCCTATAGTCACCAGAACAACTTCAGCTTAATGCTTGATGGTGTCTATAGATTTTCATAGAGAAGGCAGTGTTACTATACATTACTGACTAGGGACACCTCTAAATTTCAAGTCGTATGCTACTGCCGAAAACCTAAAAACCGGCCTAAAATCTAAAACCTACTCGCCACAGCAAACCTTCATAATACACCCACCAAGGGTGACTATCACTTAACAGGGCTAGTGGGCAAGTGGGAATTTTGAACCATGATAATATGGTAATATATGACCAATAATTAAAGTGACAGGTATTAGAAAGAGAACTGTAATTTTACCACCCAGGATGCTATTAACAGTATATACTACATGCACAAATGTATAAATAAAAATAAAAAACACATAAAATATATCTCACACAGAAAATAATTACCTGTGTGCTGTACTATAGCTATACCCCTATCAATCATTGTTACAAGTTATGCCTCTTACACCTGTTAGCCAGCATAGAGAGAGAGAAAATTAGAAGCATTGGAAATATAAACGGCATTTGTTAAAGTGTAATTGCCAAGCTTTCTCTATTGTGGAGTGTTTGAGAATCTGCTTATGAAGGTTTAGCGATTCCCCCATAGTAATGAGCATTTGTACTTGGTGTATCACCTCTTTTGGAATAAGTACCACAATCGGTCTGTACCACAATTGGTGTGTTTTACTGAACTCACTTATGTAATGGCGTAGGGCAGGATAGGAAGCCTTCAGCACTCTATATGTTGTGGACTACATTTCCCTTGATTCTTTGCCAGCATAATGGCTATAAGAACATTAAAGGAGATGTTGTCTATAGCATCTCGAGGGCTGAAGGTTGCCTACCCAATAAAAGTTTGTAGCATCATGAGATTTATAATTTTAATACTAAAACACAGTAAAAAGCAAGTGTTTATAGGACTGGATCCATATTCTCTCTTCATTTACAAATGAGAATTCTCATTATATATTACTCCGAAACAGGATTTCTGTTTCTCCTCCTGCGATGCAATGTGTGCCTTGGCTGTGCCTGGACTGTGCTAGATTATGATGTGAGTTGCTAAATATTTAATATACATGTAAAAGAAATCAAAGCATTATATATATAAATCAACACAAGGTATAGGTGATTTCTAATGTTCTATTCAATGGTGTAATATCCGAAAAACTAACAGTTTCTTTTTAGAGGCACAAGGGGTAGAAGCATTTTACTAATTCACCTGTATTGCTACAAAGTAGCCATGTTCTTTTATGGTATAACTTTATGAGTGCTGATTCTTATATGCAGCTAGTGACCTCTAGTGTTAAATAAAAGTAATGGTGAACAGAAGGAATGATGGAAGCACTATTGTTGTTATTATTATACTTTATTTATAAGAGCCAACAGATTCCACAGTGCTGCACATGGGTGCAATTAGTACAAGTAAAAAGACAAAGGTACTATACATCGGAGAGAATACAGCATTTCAAACAAATACAGGAGTTTATGACTTACAATCTAAATGTATAAGAGGGGTGACAAACAGCAGGTGGAGACCGCAGAGGGATATAGTGGAATGCATTAGGTACTTGAATTACCCTATAAGGGAAGGGATACCTACAGTAAAGAAAGCCAGGATAAAAATATGGGGAGGAAGTGGACATCCCTGGTGTATTCTGTTCGTCATTTGAAACAGATCAGAATGGAATCCAGTGGATAAAACATGGCTGACTAGGATGTGTGTAGACTCAGTATAGTGCAGGATACATTTTTAAAGAATACATGCCCCATTGTCACTATCTCTCTTCTATCTCTCCACCCAGTCTATCTATCCATGTTACAAACCCCACAGTTCTCATATCCATTCTCTTGCTTATCACAACTGTGAATTGTCTGTTCAGGACTAATTTCTCCATTCGTCTCCTGCACGTCTTGCTAGATGGAAGTTTGCTTGTGGCAGCATTGATCAAATATACACACTGGTAAATGATGTTGACCCTACTATCTTTTATTTCCAGGCACTGTATTTGGGGGCTAATGTCCACAAACATTATGTCCATGGCTCTTTCTCTTGTTTATTTACTTGGGACAATGCTCTGATATGTAATTTAGCATTGGAACATTTCTAGCCACCACTTACTATGGACACATTCTTATACACTTGTAATGCTTCTATGTTTGATCATTTTAGTTTTTTTCTCTATTACTACTACTCAAGCTAATATTTATAGAGTGTTGGGTTTTCTTAAATCACAATTATTTTAAAAAGCTGGGTCAGAAATTAGATAGGACGGCATAATCAGTAGAGATCTTTTTAAGAGGGGTGGGAATTGCCACTTTAAAAGAGAAAAGCTCACAAAAGAAGTGTGAAAGTGGTTAAAAGGGGAGTATTATAATGTAGGATGAAGGTGTTGTACATTGATTTTATTGCGCATGTGTTTGCTTTTTCAAAATAGCTTGAATAGCTTTTGAACTGTTTCGGGACCATAGGTATTGCTTGTGGGGAATTTTGGGGGCTAGTGCATGGGCGTTCGCAGGAATTTTTCCAGGAGGGGGCACAATTGTAATGACATCCATGCTTGGTCCCTTTTTGACAGTGTCATGAAGGGGAGGAGCATAGTCATTATCCCATAATGCCAGGGTGAATAGCATTTTCACAACTATGGTGTCAGGAATAAATGTTTGTATTCCTGACACTATAATGTTCCTTTAAGCAAATTAAAGAAACATTCTGGTCACCATAACAACTTTATCTAAATGAAAATGCTATGATGCCAGAAAGCCCCTGAAGCCCCCGCTCTCAACGACTGCATAGCGGCTAAGGATAAACTGAACTTATCCAGCAGGATGCACATTCGCAAATTATCATTCATTAGCTTATTGCAAGGGATCATTTGAAGTACTATTTGCCTGCTGCCAGAACTAGCAGCCAGTAGGCAAATAGTTAAAAAAACATTTGGCAGTACAATGGTTTATTAGGTGGTGTCTGGGCAATGCTTGCTAACTATCTGTGACATTAAAAAGAAAAAAAAATGTAACTGGGTGATGAGATGGATGACAGGTGGTGGCCCTAATATTAATAATAGAGTGAAAGGATAGTGTTGTCATCCCTGCCCCCCACCCCTTGGTAGCAGGTGGGGGTCCTAATTATTTTATAATGTGGGGGGTGGATATGCCGTTGTCCTTCCCCCAAACAATAGCATGCGACCATCCCTAAAAAACTAGTTCCTACCTACCACGCTCACACTAATATTAGTGATGGTAGATCCTAATCTAAAACCTGTTTAAAAAATTAATATGACCCACATATTAATAAAAGGGAGGTTAAATCCTCCTGCATGCAGCGTGTAGGGGCATGTCGCCTAAACAAATTTAAAAGTACTAGTGACTGGGCAGTTATTACTGCCCAGTTGCTAGTGCAATAAGGAGGGACCTGGCACAGGTCCCCCCGTCCCCCCATGGTGGGGAACAAATTATGACTAAAATGAATAATTATGACTAAAATGGGGGGACATAGTGCCTCTATAGTCTCTACATTTACCTGTCACAGCACTCTGATTGGTTGGTTCAAATTGAAAGCAACCAATCACAGGGTTGCTTCATCTAAGTGTTGCTTCTAAGTGTCTGTGGTTGGAGATATTCTGGAGAGTTTTACAGAAGCTTCAACTGTCTAAGAGTTGTGCTAAGAGTTTTCTTTTTTACTGTTACAGGTAAGATTCATCTGTAGGAAAAGGTTACTGATTGCACAAGGTTTGATTTCCTGTTAGTAATTATAAGGCATTTGATTTGATTAGTTAGCTACTTGCTATTGATTGCTGTGTAAATTAGCTATTGTTTGCTAATAAGCAGAGGCCTACCCAGGTGTTAAACATTCCTAGTGGGAGGTGATTTTAGGAGTATATAAGAGTTGTTGTCATTAGCTTGGCTAATATAGCTTGGTTGCTTCATATAAGTGTTGCTTCTAAGTGTCTGTGGTTGGAGATATTCTGGAGAGTTTTACAGAAGCTTCAACTGTCTAAGAGTTGTGCTACGAGTTTTCTTTTTTACTGTTACAGGTAAGATTCATCTGTAGGAAAAGGTTACTGATTGCACAAGGTTTGATTTCCTGTTGGTAATTATAAGGCATTTGATTTGATTAGTTAGCTACTTGCTATTGATTGCTGTGTAAATTAGCTATTGTTTGCTAATAAGCAGAGGCCTACCCAGGTGTTAAACATTCCTAGTGGGAGGTGATTTTAGGAGTATATAAGAGTTGTTGGCATTAGCTTGGCTAATATAGCTTGGTTGCTTCATCTAAGTGTTGCTTCTAAGTGTCTGTGGTTGGAGATATTCTGGAGAGATTTACAGAAGCTTCAACTGTCTAAGAGTTGTGCTACGAGTTTTCTTTTTTACTGTTACAGGTAAGATTCATCTGTAGGAAAAGGTTACTGATTGCACAAGGTTTGATTTCCTGTTGGTAATTATAAGGCATTTGATTTGATTAGTTAGCTACTTGCTATTGATTGCTGTGTAAATTAGCTATTGTTTGCTAATAAGCAGAGGCCTACCCAGGTGTTAAACATTCCTAGTGGGAGGTGATTTTAGGAGTATATAAGAGTTGTTGTCATTAGCTTGGCTAATATAGCTTGGTTGCTTCATCTAAGTGTTGCTTCTAAGTGTCTGTGGTTGGAGATATTCTGGAGAGTGTTGCTTCTAAGTGTCTGTGGTTGGAGATATTCTGGAGAGTGTTGCTTCTAAGTGTCTGTGGTTGGAGATATTCTGGAGAGTGTTGCTTCTAAGTGTCTGTGGTTGGAGATATTCTGGAGAGTGTTGCTTCTAAGTGTCTGTGGTTGGAGATATTCTGGAGATAAACTGGAGGTAATGTGAGGTATTCAGGAGGATAAATAAAAAGTTAAGATTCGTTTGATTTAAATAACTCATCTCATTGGAATGGCAGACTTAGTTCAGTGTAATAGTTGCTATGCATTTGTTTCGCGTTCCACTTTTTGGAGGTTTGGTTGTTGTCTAATCTGTAGACAGTTCTCTATCTTGCGGCAGGAGATTGTATTTTTGAAGTCTGAGATTTGTAAATTATCTGGTAAACAAACTCAGGCTGGAACTGCTGCAAAGCCACTGCCACAGAGACATACTAGGAATGGCAGATGGATTACTGTAGGATCTGGTAGACTTAGAGTTGTGGATAAAAGGCATATTGCACAGTCTGTTGTTCTACATAATTCATTTTCTGCACTTTCAGAGTGTAATGGTGTCATGGAGACAGGCACTGAGGCTAGTGGTGTTGTGCAGAGAGGCACTGAGGCTAGTGGTGTTGTGCAGAGAGGCACTGAGGCTAGTGGTGTTGTGCAGAGAGGCACTGAGGCTAGAGGTGTTGTGGAGAGAGGCACTGAGGCTAGAGGTGTTGTGGAGAGAGGCACTGAGGCTAGAGGTGTTGTGGAGAGAGGCACTGAGGCTAGTGCTGTTGTGGAGAGAGGCATTGAGGCCAGTGGTGTTGTGCAGAGAGGCACTGATGCTAGTGGTGTTGTGCAGAGAGGCTTGAAGACTATGGTGAGGCCTAATAGAAAGCAGTTGTTGTTGGGGGATTCCATCATAAGAGGTGTGGAGATGGACAATGGTGGTCTTGTGAGGTGTCTTCCCGGAGCTACTGCTCACAGAGACAGGAGACGTATCTGTAATATTGTTAAGCAAGCAAAGCAGGAAGGGGAATTGGATGTACTTGTCCATTTAGGGACAAATGACTTGGCTTGCAATGAGGTTTCAGAGGTTAAGGAAGTTTTTAGTGTTTTTGCCAATGATATACGGCAGGTTGCTTCCACACTGTCATTCTCTGAAGTTCTGCCTGTGCATAACACTCAGAATGACAGACGGATGCGTATTAGGGACTTTAACTTGTGGCTTGGTGAATGGTGTCGGGAGCAAGGATTTGGCTTTATTGCTCATGGTAGCTCTGTTTGGAATGGAAATAAACTGTACAAAAAAGATGGTTTGCATCTTTCTCAAAAGGGAACACATGTTCTCAGTGAGCAGTTCAGAGGTTTTGCTAAGATGTATTTAAACTAGGAGGGGGGGGGGCCAAAAGGGTGATAAAACATCAATCCAATTGTCCCCCAAAACAAGGACAGAAGGTGCCTGTAGCAAGTGTGTTAAAAAATGATAAGCTTAGAGTCATGTCTACAAATGCTCGCAGTTTAGGGAATAAGATCCATGAACTTGTGGCAATAATGGCAACTGATAGTGTAGATTTAGTCGCTGTTACTGAGACATGGTATAATGAAAAAAATGACTGGGACATAGCAATACCAGGTTACTCTTTATATAGAAAAGACAGGGAAGGCAAGAAAGGGGGAGGGGTGGCGTGTATGTGAAGGATAGCATAAAATCTAGCCTAATAAAGGTTAGTGAGACGAACATAGAGTCCATTTGGGTTACGTTAGAATTTGGTAATCACACAGTAATTCGTGTAGGTGTGATTTATAGGCCCCCAGGACAAATTGAAGAGTTAGATAATCTACTAGTTGAAGAAATAGCTAAAATGACAATGAAGTGGGAAGTTATCACCATGGGTGACTTTAATCTTCCTGATGTGAATTGGAAAACAAAAATAGCTACTTGTGCCAGAAGCACACATATTCTAAACTCCCTACTGGGATTGTCTCTAAAACAAGTCGTTGAGGAGCCAACTCGTAAAGAGGCCATACTAGATTTAGTGTTAACAAATGGAGATTTGGTATCAGATATTACTGTAGGTGAAAGTTTAGGATCCAGTGATCATCAGTCAGTGTGGTTTAATATAAGAACAGTGACTGAGTCACACCACACAAAAACAAAAGTTTTAGACTTTAGAAAAACAGACTTTTCTAAAATTAGAATATGTGTAAAGGAGTCATTATCAGACTGGAGCAACTTAAATGGAGTCCAAAAGAAATGGGATTATTTAAAAGCTGCACTACTGAAGGCAACAGAAAATTGCATTAGGCTTGTCAGTAAAAGCAAAAAATTCAAGAAACCACTGTGGTACTCCGCAGATGTGGCCAAAATAGTAAAAAACAAAAAGTTAGCATTTAGTAATTGTAAAAAAAACCAGAGTGAGGAAGACAGACAGATCTATAAGATTAGGCAGAAAGAGGCTAAGCAAGTTATAAGAGCTTCCAAATCACACACAGAAGAGAAAATAGCACAGTCAGTAAAAAAGGGGGACAAAACTTTTTTTAGATACATAAATGAGAAAAGAAAAGTAAAACAAGGATTAGTTAGATTAAAAACAAAAGAAGGAAGGTATGTAGATGAGGATAAAGGTCTAGCTGACTGCCTCAATTAATATTTTTGTTCGGTATTTACAGCTGAAAATGAAGGAAAGGGACCTCTGTTAAAAAAAAGGATAAATGAGTCATTTATTACACGTGAGTTTACAGAGGAAGAGGTTCTATTTCAACTGTCAAAAGTAAAGACAAATAAGTCAATGGGACCTGATGGAATACACCCAAAGCTATTAAAAGAGCTTAGTGGTGTACTAGCAAAACCATTAACAGATTTATTTAACCAATCATTGTTAACAGGAGTAGTCCCAGAAGATTGGAAGTTAGCGAATGTTGTGCCCATTCACAAGAAAGGTAATAGGGAGGAGTCGGGCAACTATAGGCCAGTAAGCCTTACTTCAGTAGTAGGGAAAGTGATGGAAACCATGTTAAAGGATAGGATTGTTGAACATCTAAAAACACATGGATTTCAAGATCAGAGACAACATGGGTTTACTTCAGGGAGATCATGCCAAACTAATCTTATTGATTTTTTTGATTGGGTAACTAAAATTATAGATCAGGGTGGTGCAGTAGACATTGCTTACCTAGATTTCAGTAAGGCTTTTGACACTGTTGCACATAGAAGGCTTATCAATAAACTGCCATCTTTGAGTTTGGATTCCAATATTGTTGAATGGGTAAGGCAGTGGCTGAGTGACAGGCAACAGAGGGTTGTAGTCAATGGAGTATATTCGAAGCTTGGGCTTGTCACCAGTGGGGTACCTCAGGGATCTGTACTTGGACCCATTCTCTTTAATATTTTTATTAGTGATATTGCAGAAGGTCTTGATGGTAAGGTGTGTCTTTTTGCGGATGATACTAAGATATGTAACAGGGTTGATGTTCCAGGAGGGATAAGCCAAATGGCAAATGATTTAGGTAAACTAGAAAAATGGTCAGAGTTGTGGCAACTGACATTTAATGTGGATAAGTGCAAGATAATGCATCTTGGACGTAAAAACCCAAGGGCAGAGTACAGAATATTTGATAGAGTCTTGATAGAGGATTTAGGGGTGATTATTTCTGAGGACTTAAAGGTAGGCAGACAATGTAATAGAGCAGCAGGAAATGCTAGCAGAATGCTTGGTTGTATAGGGAGAGGTATTAGCAGTAGAAAGAGGGAAGTGCTCATGCCATTGTACAGAACACTGGTGAGACCTCACTTGGAGTACTGTACACAGTACTGGAGACCATATCTTCAGAAGAATATTGATACCTTAGACATAGGCGTGCGCAGCTTGTTACATTAGGGTGTGCACCCTAAAGCACAAACACACACGCCGCGTGTATATGTATTTTTATATACACATACACATACATATACATACATACATACACACACACACATATATACACATATATATATATATATATATATATACACAAATACAAATATACGTAGGTGCAGTGTGTGTGATTGTGAGCGGTGCAGTGTGTGTGTGATTGTGAGTGGTGCAGCGTGTAAGGGGTGCAGTGTGTGTGATTGCGAGGGGTACAGTGTATGTAATTGTAAGGGGTACAGTTTGTGTAATTGTGAGGGATTCAGTGTGTTTGGGGTACAATGTGTATGATTGTGAGGGGTGCACTGTGTGGGCGACAGGGGTTAGGAGGGTGGAGGGGCAGCGACAGGGGTTGGGGGTAGAGGGACAGGAGGTAGGGGGGTGAAGGGACAGTGACAGGAGGTAGCGGGGCTAGACGGTTAGTGACAGGGGTTAGGGGGTAGAGGGGTAGTGACAGGGGTTAGGGGGGTAGAGGGGTAGTGACAGGGGTTAGAGGGGTAGTGACAAGGGTTAGGGGGAAGTGACAGGGGTTAGGGGGTAGTGACAGGAGTTAGGGTGGTAGAGGGGCAGTGACAGGGGGTGGGGGGGTGGAGAGGCAGTGACAGGGGTTGGGGGGGTGGAGAGGCAGTGACATGGGTTAGAGGGGGTAGAGGGGCAGTGACAGGGGTTAGGGGGTAGTGACAGGGTTTAGAGGGGTAGTGACAGGGGTTAGGAGGGTAGAGGGGTAGTGACAGGGGTTGGGGTAGAGGGGCAGTGACAGGGGGTGGGTGAGTGGAGGGGCAGTAACAGGGGTTAAGGGGGGGTGGAGAGGCAGTGACATGTGTTAGGGGGGCAAAGGGGCAGTGACAGGGGTTAGAGGGGTAGAGTGGTAGTGACAGGGGTTGGGGGGGTAGAGGGGTAGTGACAGGGGTTGGGGTAGAGGGGCAGTGACAGGGGTTTGGGGGGTAGTGACAGGGGTTGGGGTAGAGAGGTAGTGACAGGGGATGAGGGGGTAGTGACAGGAGTTAGGGGGGGTAGAGGGGTAGTGACAGGGGTTATGGGGGTAGTGACAGGGGGTAGAGGGGTAGTGACAGGGGTTAGGGGGGTAGAGACAGGGGTTAGGGGGTAGTGACAGGGGTTAGGGGGTAGAGAGGTAGTGACAGGGGATGAGGGGGTAGTGACAGGAGTTAGGGGGGTAGAGGGGCAGTGACAGGGGTTGGGGGGTTGGAGAGGCAGTGACAGGGGTTAGGGGGGTAGAGGGGCAGTGACAAGGCTTATGGGGTAGTGACAGGGGATAGGGTGGTAGAGGGGTAGTGACAGGGGTTATGGGGGTAGTGACATGGGGTAGAGGGGTAGTGACAGGGGTTAGGGGGGTAGAGACAGGGGTTAGGGGGTAGTGACAGGGGTTGGGGTAGAGAGGTAGTGACAGGGGATGAGGGGGTAGTGACAGGAGTTAGGGGGTAGAGGGGCAGTTACAGGGGTTGGGGGGGTGGAGAGGCAGTGACAGGGGTTAGGGGGGTAGAGGGGCAGTGACAAGGCTTATGGGGGTAGTGACAGGGGATAGGGTGGTAGAGGGGTAGTGACAGGGTTTAGGTGGGTAGTGACAGGGGTTAGGGAGTTAGAGGGGTAGTGACAGGAGTTAGGGGGGTAGTGACAGGGGTTAGGGGGGTAGAGGTGTAGTGACAGGGGTTATGGGAGTAGTGACAGGGGGTAGAGGGGTAGTGACAGGGGTTAGGGGGTAGTGACAGGGGTTAGGGGGGTAGTGACAGGGGTTGGGGTAGAGAGGTAGTGACAGGGGTTAGAGGGCTAGTGACAGGGGTTAGGGGGGTAGTGACAGGGGTTAGAGGGGTAGTGACAGGGGTTAGAGGGGTAGTGACAGGGGTTAGGGGGTTAGTGACAGGGGTTAGGGGGGTATGGGGGCAGAGGCAGGGTGGGGGGGGCAGTGAGTGACAGGGGGCAGAGGGGGGGTTTAAATACCTGCCCTGGTGGTCCAGTGGGCGCCCTCTCTCTTCAGTCTGCAGCTCCGCCGGGAGTGAGCTGCAGACCACATGGTGAGTCTCGCGATCTCCAGTCAGAGCGTTGCCGCGGCAACGCTCTGACAGGCTGGAGATCGCGAGACACCTCAGTCTGCAGCTCACTCCCGGCGGAGCTGCAGACTGAGGATCAGGGCAGACGGACAGGAGGGGCCTCGCACCCGGCGGCATTATGGGCAAGCCGCCGGGCCCCCTCCTGTGTCGGGTCCTCGGTCATAGACCGAGGACCCGACATGTTAGTCTGCCCAGAGGTAGTGCAGCACGGGGGTGTGATTAGGGTGTGCCCAGGCACACCCGGCACACCCCGTGCGCACGCCTATGACCTTAGAGAGAGTTCAAAGAAGGGCTACTAAACTGGTTCATAGATTGCAGGATAAAACTTACCAGGAAAGGTTAAAGGATCTTAACATGTATAGCTTGGTGGAAAGACGAGACAGGGGGGATATGATAGAAACATTTAAATACATAAAGGGAATCAACACAGTAAAGGAGGAGACTATATTTAAAAGAAGAAAAACTACCACAACAAGAGGACATAGTCTAAAATTAGAGGGACAAAGGTTTAAAAATAATATCAGGAAGTATTACTTTACTGAGAGGGTAGTGGATGCATGGAATAGCCTTCCAGCTGAAGTGGTAGAGGTTAACACAGTAAAGGAGTTTAAGCATGCGTGGGATAGGCATAAGGCTATCCTAACTATAAGATATTGCCAGGGACTAATGAAAGTATTTAGAAAACTGGGCAGACTAGATGGGCCGAATGGTTCTTATCTGCCGTCACATTCTATGTTTCTATGTTTCTATGTTTCTATGTTTCTATGTTATGAGTCAAATTACACAGCATGGAAAAATGCCAAATAACTTTTCCTCGCTGTGTAAAATGACACAGAGCACTCTGATTTGTTGGATTTCAAGCCAACCAATCAGAGTGCTGTGACAGGTAAATGTAGAGACTTACCTGTCAGTCTCTTCATTTACCTGTCAGAGCAATCTGATTGGGTGGCTTAAACCAACTAATCAGAGCGCTCTGAGCCTAATTGCAGGGCGGGGGAAGACTTTATAAGCCTTTCCCTGCCCTGCGGAGCTCATTCTGCGCCGTACCCTCCATGGGTGAAGAAGGATTATTTTTTTGCCGTCTGGATTTTTTTTTCAGCGTATTTTTTTTTTTTTCGCTCAGGTTTTTTTTTTTTAACAGTTGTGACGTGTGTTATGGATTTTTATTTGGCCTTTTTTAGGGCTGAAGAAAGAAAAGAAAAGAGGAAAGAAGACATAAAATGGTAAGTATGACATTTTGTTTTACAGGGTTTGTTTATTGCCTCCCCTCCCCCCCCCCCACTATGATTAGCGTGAGGGGGTAGATATGGTATTTATATTTGTGGAGGGGAGTGATAGGGGCTTGGGGACCCCTAGTCACTTTATTATTTGTGGTCCTTACCCGCCGGCCATTTGCTGATTGCTGTTTAGGAGACATGCCCCTACTACACGGGGAGACCTGGCACAGGGAGGGGCAAGCGGCATGGTTTATTGCTCTAGTGACTGGGCAGCAGTCACTAGTAGTTTTAAATTTGCTTAGGCGACATGCCCCTACTCGTGGCATGCCACAAGTAGGGGTGTGCAGGAGGATTTAACCTCCCTTTTATAAATATGGGGGTCATAGTGACCCCCATAGCTTTTAATGCAAGGGGGGGGGAGGCGGGAGGAATGTTTATTTATTACAAGGAGGGAGCTGGTAGCGCTGCCGGCTTTCTTCTTGCTTTATTTTTTTCGCATGTGCAATCCTGTTTTCGTCAAAACGAATGGTCGCATCAAAATTCGGTATTGACAAATGACATTTTTATTAAGTACGAGATCATTCGTATGAAACAAAAATTTCACTGGTGCACATGTCTACCAAGAGCACTCTTGGCCATATTGCATATCATGAGAAATGGCAGGGGGGACATAATAGAGGTACAATAACTCCATTATAGTAATATAGGGGTCTTACTGACTTGCAAGCGCTGGACAACCACCACATAATTAACCCACGCACCACAAAGTTTTTTTTTTAAATCTATTTGCCTGCTGGCTACTACTGTCGCCAGTGGGCAAATAGTTTGGAGTTTTGGGGGGAAGCTTAAGCCTCCGGGCCCACAGTTAATTATTTTTTTTTGTCAATCTTTCTTTTATTGAGGCAATAAAGGTACAATACAGAAGAGGAAGGAGTGTTAGAGAGTAAGCACATGATATATACATCTGCAATGGTACATCAACTCCAGTGTACGACAGCCTCATTTTTTTTTAAGTAAAACAGTAAAAATAAATCAATAGCAAGGTTGGTAAGCTCCACAAACTCAGGCACATTATCCCAGACAGTGATAAGAATCTTAGCTAAGCCGTAATACGTTGTCTATGCAAGTGTGACGACAGTGGATATGTTATGTTTGTGAACTAAACAGTTAATGGAAAGCAGGATACAAGTCAAGTGTTACGAGTCACACGTGAGTAAGGCAGGCAGTATACATTGATCTAAACATAAATATCACTGCATGCGATATTCACTAAACTGGTTAACGAGCGGTACACGTTTGTTACATAAGGGGAGCAAATTAAGAGAAACAATTAGGCCTACATGCCTGACTAAACACACTTAACAGTAAATGCAAGTTAAGCAGGTGGCAGAGCGGTTAATGTGAACACACGAAAGTAAGACGTAGCCATTGATATATAACTTGCTGCACGTATATGTGAAAATTCTAGACGCTATACACTAGGCACAGGTTTCTACACAGCTAGTGAAACTATGCAAGCAATCGTCAGTCTACATGCCCTGCCATTCAATAATGTTGGGTGTCATTTAAAAGTCTGCCATACGCTAAGAGAAAGTAAAATATAATAAAATGAAGAGCTTGTCCATTCGCCTACCGTTTGAGCAATAAGGTTTCAACATTACGCTTCGTCTAGTCGCTTTATCTATATGCATGCTATAGCTAATTACTAAAACCAACAGGTAACTTAGGAGTGAGGTTACAAAAGTCCAGCAAAGGGAGGTCGTATAGCTGAACAGGTTATGTCCCAACAGTCTTTAACCAGGGGTGGTGGTAGTGAGACAGTCTGTTAGCGGGGTTAGTTCAGCCTATCCCGCTGCTGGGTAGAGCCGTCGTGCGTATCTGAGGGGTGGGAAAGACGGCCTCGGCAACTGGTAAATTCCACAGGGGTACGACTTGGTGCAGACGGGTGGCCGCTGTCTGCCAGCCCCAGGCCCCTGTGAAGGCCTTCACCTGTATTCCACCAACTCGGTTGCTCAGAGAGGCCGGGTCGTCCCTTCTTCGGGCGCCATGTGGGGCTCGGATGTTCTGCCGCCGCCAGCGGCGGGTAAGCCTCCGGCGGTGTGGTCGGTGCCTTGGAGTCTGACTCCATGTGGTCTTCGGCCTGGGAAGGCATTGTGGGCGGCCCTCAGTACCGCGTCCCCGTCGTTGTGGGTAAAGCTCTGGACCGTGAGGCGCATCTTTGGGCCTGGTCAGGACTCCGCTGCTTGTGTGAGGCGGTTTTGTATGTGTCTGGTGCACCCACTGCTTGTGGGGTCTCGGCTGGTCCCTTTTGCTCTCATATGCAAACTGGCAATTGTTATAGCCCCACCATGTCAGAGGCCTGCTAGTTTCGTGTGAGGCCTTGCGTTTAGGGAGGGTGTGAGACTGTACCTCATTTATGCGCCTCGAGGTGTTCCGCCATCTTGATATGCCATCTGGGGGGGATGTGATTGTCGGAGTCACCAAAGGTCAGCGCCCACCGGCTTTTCTCCCCGCTTTGTGCTTACCGCTGGCTTTAGCGGTCTTCTGCAGGGTGGTCAGTCTGCGTGGTCCCCGCGGTCTCTTGCGTTGTAGCAGGTTTGTCTGGGTGTTCGGTTGCTTGGGGCGGTCCGCGGGTTCACACGAGCTGGTCTGGGTAGGTGCTGGGTTTGTCGTGTGCTGGTTTGAGGTTAGTGCACTCGCTTGTCGCGCTGCAAGTTGCGCCCAAAATCTGTTGAAGATCAGGTCTAGCTTTGCTTGCGTGATCGCTAGGTGGTCCACTGGCGTGGGATTCGTTATATCCTCTGCCATCCGAATTGCACCCTGCGGCTCTGCTCGACAGGTATCATGTATGGTGGTGGTCTTAGCTTGGTGGGGACCGGGATGACCCCCGCCGGTCCATAGAGGGGGGGGGGGGGGGATTTCGCCTGTGCCTTGCGGTGCTTTGGGGCGGCGGGAGAGCGGCCGTCTCCCCGCGTCCGCCTCATGTGTAGGCCTCAGCGGCAGTATGGTCGGGACTCGGGTGTATGACCTCGGGAGAGGCATCATCCCGTAGGTCTTGGTGTCCTGAGTCGCTTGGGAACCGGTAGAAGTCGGATCGCTGGTTCAGATTAGTGGGATTTGGCGTTATTAGTGTGAAGTTGCAGGAGCATCGGCAACATGCGTCCGCTCCGCTCTGCTGTCAGGCCCCGCCCCCCCCCCCCCCCACAGTTAATTATTATGGTCCGGATTTATTTATTTTTTTGTTAATCTTTTTATTTTATTTTTATCAAGAAAGTGGAGCACATTTTGGGCACGCAGGCCCATCTCAACATTGTGATGTAAAATAATAATAACATACGTATTCTGGACACAGTTGTATACAATAGTAATTACATTCCAGTATCCGTTTACATCCGGTGACAATAAACAAAATCGTAATCGTTTCATACAAATGGTTGCTTTGTGTAGATATTATATGAATCCGTGTGGACGTGTATATCTATTGGTAATCATGGAACTGCGGGCATAGCAGAATTTGTAGGTCATTAAAGATCGTGGGTATAAATGCGATATCCTTACACGTTATGAATTTTCAATGTTGGTAGTGAGAAATTGTAAGTGGAGTTGTGTGGTGACTCATTCAGATTAATATGCATGTGTCGTGGTATGATACCAGTGTTGCACGAGACTAGTGGTGGTGGGGGGGGGGAAGGGAATTGAGGGTCTCATGTTTTGTGATGGCCCGGGCATGGTGTGAGGTGTACTCTTTCCGAGTTCCGGGACTCCGTTGTCTTTATCTGCCATTAGTTGTGGCTGGGCCAACTTGTCGTTACTCCCTTACCGAGGGGCGCCATTTATGAGTGGTTGAGGTGTGTCAGCGCCTTTCTCTGGTGTGTAATTTCACTCCCGGTTCTATTATTCGATGTAATGTCTAGGCTGCTTCCCCAGTTCAGTGTAATGTCGCCAGGGACCAGTGTGCCTGGAGCAGCGGGTAAGAAATGCAGTTAGATGTTTTACCCTATTCAGTTGGGGTGGGGATAGTGCGGAGTATGATATGTCCCGGGAGGAGGGTAAGGAGGCATTGTATGTGTGTGTGAGGGGGGTGGGGGGGTGTGGGGTCCCCTTGCCACCGCACATGTTCATAGACCAGACACTGGTTTTCCTGTTCTGCTCACGTCATGTGGCCCGTCGGTGTCGTATCTAACCACTGGAGTCATACTATTTCGAGTCAGGGTAAGTTCTAGTTTGGGCACTGAGACGCTCACCAAGCCTTCCTCAAAGTTTGGCCTTTAATGGAACAGCCATTTTCTGTCTGCCCTATCTCTTCAAATCTGTAGAGGTGGTGTGGTCTATGATCCTCGTTAGCAGTGTGTAGGTATGTTGTTCCTCATCCACCCTTTACGGGTGCGTGGAGTGGTATCCTATTCAGTTGTGGTGGTCATTCCTGTTCGTGTAAGTGTCTCATGCGCGTCTATTGGTTTGTCTGCTTATCATGTCTAGTTGTGTCCCTTTGTCTTCCCCTTTAGCACGGGTGGGGTGTGGGACGTATCGCCAGTACCTGCTACCTCTAGGGGATTTTGGTCCGGATTTACACAATCCTGCCACTATTGAATTCCTTTAACAATGTCTGAATTTTGCAATCCAAATTAGCCCGGTTTTGCCCCGTTTAAAACAGGACCATTCCTGATAATTAATATGTATGTGAACGGGTTGTTGATTCTAGGAGAAATCTGATTGCCATTATAGAATCAAGAAGGAAAGCTCTACAATTGGGGGGTTGTACTTTGTTTTTGATCAACAGCAGAGGGATACGTTTTAAAGGTTGAATTTAATGGACTTTAAACACCAGTTTAGTTGGATGATAATAAAGTTATGAGATGAATTATCAATAAAGAAATACGATGGCAACATTATATTAAAACACACAAACAATAGTTTAATGATTACTCACACATTAGCATTAATGTAAAATGTTCTCAAGTTATATATATATCCATTTATATATCTTTATATAATTTTAAGCAACTTCTGAATAACATTCAACTTCAAATGCTTTAAATATTATATATTGTTGAAATAACATATCTAGCAGAAATAAATATATTGCACTTAAAAAGAAATTGCCATGAGCTGTCACTTAATAGAATTTTGACAAATACAGTTTAAGTTTTTGACATTAAATTCCTTTTTCAGAGAGTACACTCAGTTTCACAGAGGTTATGGCAAACACAACAAGAACTGAATGACACATAGAGCCAGCAAAGCGTGAAATATTGTAGATATAGATTAAATCCAGTATATGGGTTCAGTTAACTTTGCTTCCGAGTTTTAGGATTTCCTGATAAGTTGGCATATTGCTCCCATTCTCAAAAAAAGGAAAGAATCAGAAATAACTCTTCTCTTTTAAGTAGTGATAAGCATGATGTGTTAATTCTTATTGAATACCCCACTGCAGTCAAAATAATGACTTATAGAAGGCAAATAAATACAAAATAGTCTTTGAACTTTACAAATGTAATTATTCTGAACAAAATTTACAGAATGTTAAATAGCCAGTCTTTCCCTTTGACGTGGTAGACCTAAATGGTCCTGATTTATTAAAGAGTTCATATACATATATATTTTCGTTTATTTTTTACTTTTAAAGTAAATTGTGTCTAATGAATGATGACTTAAAATCCTTAACCTTGATCTGCCATGACTGCAGTTTATAAGTATGCAAACACTGTATCCATGCCAATGTACAAAACAATTTGTGAAAGTTGTCATATTGCTTTATAATAATTTTTCCATGTATTTACTTGTTTTTTGTGTATGTATATTTTTGTCATTTCAAAAATAATAGTGCCTCAGTGGCAAGAAGTATTCTTGCTAACTCAGTCTATAGATAATAACATAAACACCATCATAGTAAACTCGAAGGGATCTAGATGTGAATGAATCAATGAACACTAGAATTCTGACTGCAATGATGAGTAGACGTAATAAAGGTTGAATGTGGTTGAGGTTGATTTCTATTTTCCCCATTTAGATAAAAGGCAGTAATATGAGATGCCCTCAAAACCAGAGGGTTCGCAGGTAGAACTTTCAGAAAACCAAATAATCAAGCTATATTTTAATGCACTGAAATATTCTTTAAGTTCCGAAATAAGAGTATAGTTCTCTAGCCAGTATTTTTGCCGGTATATCGAAAGGCCATGTCGTGAAAATTGTTCCTGATGTTTAAAATAAAGAAAAACATTTTTATTCCCCAAAACATTTTTCCCAATTTGAGTATTCAGATAACACAATTTTGATGCAAATTTTGAGATTTTCTGCAAATGAGCTCTTTCAATTTGAAGAAATTTGGTGTTAGCTAAGAAAAACAAAAAAAAAACTAAATAGCATTGAAAATAAGCCAGAATACAAAATGTAGCAATCCATATATAATTACTGAAATGATCCCCAAATGCCTTTAAATTTGCACAGTTGGAGAAAGATAGTTGTCTACTTTAGAATTTAAACACACAAAAAAATAGGCAAGATAATTTTTTACCAATATAGCTATGGTATTTCCCATGTATGTCTACTGACTGGCAAAAATTGTAGAATGGAATGGAATGTATCAATTAAATTATAGTTCTTTCAGTGCATGTTTTCTGTTGTCATTCACATGTACATCAAGGAAAACCGTAAAAGGCATTTTGCTTAAATTCTGGGAGGCCCCAGTTCTAAGCAAAATCAAGTTCATTTGGAGGGGACATCGGTCGCTTTAGAGTTCAGTTAACCAAATTAGCTTGAGTGATTTAGGTCAGAATCTACTACAAAAATGCAAAGCTTCATAAATAAAGTCAACAGTCATTTTATCTGAATAAAGACACCAGTAGAATTCTACATGCACACTGAAGCATAGAAAAGTATTTAATTTTACCTATTACCATCCTTTGCAACCTACTGCTTACTATTTTAGCATCTGTATATAATATTTAAAAATGTTCTCTTTAAAGTGAAAGTTTTATTTTTTTGGGTAATAGTATACTTTAAGGAGACGTATCAGAAACACAGTTTATAGACAGTTTGCTAAGTTTAGTGATAACTTTTTTATGTATCTTTTAAACGAGTGTTGCCAATGTTGACTCAACAGAAATAGTTTCTCGATAAATAAATATTAAAATAAAATCTGAAACAGAAAATATACAATAATAATATAGATAACTGCTTCTTGGAGCATCACTTTCAAATGTATCATTTTTGCAAAGGTAAAGTAATTGTTTTGGCGGCTTTGGTCTTTACAATCAACATTGATACCTGAAAAATACTTAAAATCCCAGGGTGCTGTCTGATAATGAATAACTCCTATCGGACGACCAAGCATATCATATTCAATCAGCCTTAAGCATGTTCGCAATTCTCTGTAGTTGCTTGGAAACCAAGCAAGTGATGCACCTGTCTCCTGCACTACTGAAGAAAAATAGATGGTTGAAAATATTTGTAGACTTGTGCAAAAAGTTATTTGGAGTTGTTCATCCAAACCAAATTCATTTCCGGATTTACCTGTGGTGTTTTATTCAAATATGGTTTGGACGATCTCCTCAAAATTTTGCACAAGTTTAAAGTTTCCTTGCCTAAACTATTCACTCCTTGCCACAGGTAGAATTTTTGCAGAATTTAATAAGTTAAACAGTTTACAGTCATACTGACATTACCCAACTATATTGTTTTCTTTATGCATTATCTTAGTACAGGTTAAGAAAGTATTACAGCAAAATAAATATTGTTCCAATGGATCCTGGTTTATTTTAATAAATTAAAAAAAAAAAATCCAATTTTTTTAAGTCCACCAATCTCGTGTTATTGCTAAACATTAGTGCTTCTGTGTTCCTAGGCTCTTGTACAGTGGTTTATAATTCTTGGCTGGGGACACAAAAAATGGGTCCTAATGCTTTTCAAAGAACACTTCAAGCACCAACTCCACTAAATCCTGCTGTAGTGATTATGGTGCCATGGGTGCCCAGTGCCTTCCCAGATGAATCTGTCAACAGAGTAATCTAACAACGTACCCCAATCCCCTGGGCAATCTGGGGTTTTTCTTGCAGGAGTAGCTAGATGTCTTAGATGAGCTAAGCAGGTCCGATTTCAGTCAATAAGCACAGCTCTGGGAAAACAAGGGACTGGCTGCACTCACCTAAACATGCTTAAATGGGGTGCTGCTGGGGGCCAATAAGTACAGTAAAAATAGAAATCCAGCGCACTCACGTATCAACTAAACAGCTACTTTGATGCTGACAGATTTGACTAGTTTTATTAAAAACACCTAATCTAGGCAAAAAATAATGGGGGTTTAGTTACACTATATGATCATACATTGCATAAGATGGGGTACATTGACGTTTGTGGCAGGCTTATACAATGTATGATCATATAGTGTAACTAAACCCCCATTATTTTTTGCCTAGATTAGGTGTTTTTAATAAAACTAGTCAAATCTGTCAGCATCAAAGTAGCTGTTTAGTTGATAAGTGAGTGCGCTGGATTTCTATTTTTACAATAAGCACAGCCCTGGCTAACTCAGCTAAAAGGATTATTGTGCAAGGAACCTGGAGGTAAGTTTTTAAAGCACTTACCTCCAGTCTGGGAAGGACCCAGGGCACTTGTGGCACCATGAATATTACAGCGAGCTGTAGGGTAGTGGATATGGTGCTTAGGGTTTTTCTGTAGCTCTTTGACACCAGTAAAAGTGTAAATTTTTTTAACCAGGATTTTTTAATGTATATTATATGATTGGATCATTGATCCCTGAACAAAGTCTAAGAAACATCAATCTAAAATAACTTTTCCCAAGATTGCTATTTTTTTTTAATTTAGAAATCATATTACCCCTATGATTATGATGTATGATTTGCCTTACACCTGTATATTTTTTCTTTTCTTTTTTTTTTGCAAAACTCACTAATTAAACCTCCGCCCCCCTCCCCCCCAAAAAAAACCAAAACATGTTAATATTTGCCGTGTGCAATCAGACCAGGAACCACTACATGTCTCCATGATGTTCAGTAAACATCCACAACATGCTTTAGATCTCAATATATAATAAGAATCTGGCTTGCAAAGATGGGGTAGAATAGCAGCTATGTTTGCCTCTGAAGATTATTGCAGTCAGTGAAAAAAGAAATGATATTACTTTATCTGTACAATACTGCATGTGTAGCCTATTTTACTTTAATTAGGCACTCCAGTTTATTTTAAGCGGCAGTGCATGCTTCCATAGAGATGAGCTTGGAACATTTTTGTGAATACCGAAACAATCAGTTCATGAATTGTTTTCTGATAGTTGCATTGTATCAGCGTTTGTTTTAGGATTTTTTTGTGTTATCATTTTTCATTCTTTATAACCACACATTGATCTACAGAATAAAACAGAGATAATGAGTTGAAAATAGAATCTGTTCTACAAACATCGAAACAATTGTGTAAGATGCTGGCATTGAAAAATAGTTGTTTCTTCTGTTAGTCCTTTTGAAATGAAGCGTCATCCTAGAATTCATTAGCTTTGCTAATTCTTGCTAGTTCTGAGTTCACTCTTCCACCACGTCTGATTCCATTTTGAATTGTGTAAATATATTCTTATGTGTGCTAAAAGAGAAGGTCTCACTAAAAGAGTTTGTTAAGATCCATTTTCTTTTTACAACTTATTTGTAATCGAGAGTTTTAACATTATTTTTTTATCGTGAAGGGTTGAGTAAGTGTAGATTTGGCTCCATGGTTTGATACATGCAATACTGCCTCCGTATATCACGGGGTTCGTTTAAATTAAGCAGTCCAGTGCCCTTCTAGGTCCACTCTTTGTTAATAGTGCGCAATATACATGGTAAGTCTTTCTCCATTTTCCCAGTTTTTAGACGTCACAGGAATTTTTTTATTTACTCCCTGTACATCACTCCAGTCATACAAATGGTGTCATTACTGCAGAGGAGTGTCGCAGTCCTTGAATAGCAGCATATGGGCCCTGCTGAAAGTAGTGATGGTATCTGGGCATGTGGAAAGAGGGGAATGTAGGGCCACTGCCTTGCATTGAGCTTGCTAGAGCTGAAGGCGTCAATGGCATGCCCAACCGACTGTAAGGAGGGAGCGAGCCTTGGATGGGGTGAGGAAGTGGGGTGGCCAGAGAAGCAGTGCTGGTGCCCAATGCTGTCAATGTTTGAGGGTGCTGGAACCCAGAAAATCCTGTAGTGGAAGTTACCCAGGAACTGAGGGACAAATTATCTGATGTTGTAAAAGCTGATCCTGCAAAGGAAACACAAATTCAAAGAACATTTGTTATTAGACATCAGAGTATAAATGTATACATCATACAACAGATTATGTAAATGTCACTATATATAAATACTGTCTGGTCATTTGTATTGTTACATTCCTTGCAGTGAACGTAGGGACAGCTATAATTAATACAAAACCAAAGCAACGTATCACCAGCATGATAACTATATCTCATCAGGTAGGGAAACACATTTCTCAGTTGGTGCGCAAGTCATTCACGTAGAAGAACAATATATAATACCAGCCCACTATCATACATGGTACAGGGGCAAGACTCTCTGTTAAGTTTTCCACAGAGTGGCAGTCAATACAAAATGATTCTTACAGACATGAATATTAGTCTCTATTGTCCTTTGATACACTAACCATTTTTCACACTGGTGAATGTTTGGAAATCTACACTTCCAAAAATAGCTGCCAATTCATTACAAATATATGCACCTTCTTACTCTATTATTGTGTTTAATCCTTTTCGGATTGTTGCATCTGAACTGTTCTTTAGAATGTAACATTATCTCTATGCATATGTGCCTACAAGCAAAGAATTCCTTATTGGACACATGTTCTGTGTTTTGTTTTTTTAATTTAAGTTTAAAAGGAAGCTTTTCTATTTTTAGATGGTTAATATGCTTAATCTATTAAGAAATGTATTTTATGCACTTAAGGAGAAACAGAAAGTACAAGCACAGCTTTGCATTATTGCAGCATTGATGGTGCACAGAGCACTCATAGCCTGCTGTCAGCTCTGAGAGAAGATAAGAACTGCAATGAGTGATTTGTAAAAATCACTGTAGCTCTAAGGCTGCTCCTTGGAGCATCTATCAGACAGTTAGAAACACTCTGGATTGTCTGTGTTAATTTTTGTGCATATGGAATGTGAGAGCGCACAACATGAACTGAGCTCTCGGCACACCATGCATGCACACACTGGAGGCATAGCCTTGTTCAGTAAACAATGTACTGGGCTATGTATAAACTGATAGAGGTGGCATGGTGGCCATCACACTTTAGAACACTTCCACTCATCTTATTTGATGGGTGGAACTGCTTCAGGTGGATAAAATATGTATTCAGAGACAGAGTTTGTGGGAGAAAAACGGATCCCACAGACCTGGATAACATGCTAATGCAACTGCACACAGACCGAATTATAGTGATTTGTCTAGAAACATTTATAAGTATTTTTAGCATTTGTGAGGCTGGTGAGATAGCTCAGTGGGCTAATGCATAATCAGTAGAATCTGTTCAATCCTTAGTCGTCAGTTCAATTCCTAGCAGGATTGACTATGCCATTCATCCTTCCAAAATAGATCAAATTGGGTTGTAGTATCATCCCCTGAAGTTTGGATGTACTTGGAAACCAGAGTAATCTAAGTATTGTTATTATTTTATTTTTGTAGGCATTATTTATTTAATGTGGTGTGTTAACAATAAAAGTAATTACTACCTCTTTAATGTAACATTTCATATAATATGAACATTACATGCAGGAAGTAGTTTTCACTTAATGCCCTGCTCCATGTTGGGCTGCCTGCGGCTGAGTTATAACAGAACTACATTTAGCTTCCAGCTACACTTATGTTCTTGTCATCCTATTATTATTATAGTTAGATTAAGCGCACACAGGATAAGACACTGTCTCAATGAATACTACTGCACATTCATCCTGCTATAAATATTAAGTAGAACCACTTTCCATTGATAAGAGCTTGACATTTTCAGTCAATTAGAGAGAGTTTATCTCAGTAAATCAATAATGCTATTAATAGTCACCATGCTAATGAACTACTCAATGACCAAGCACATTACGGTAAATCTATAATTAGTGCATAGATTGTCTGTATACATTAGCTGCACTGCATACATGCTTTCTTTCATTTTATTCAACTTTATTTAAATCTGTTTATCTGTCTCTGTCTGTCTGTTTGTCTACCTGAAGATGAATAGTGCTCTCTCAGGTCTCTGTGCAATGTTTTATTGACCAAATAAACGTGTCAGAACAAACATATTTATCTGAACAGGTCATAGTATACTGTATTTAGGGGGGAGGGTTATGTTCTCTCTAATTAAGATTGGCCATGTCTGACAAGAAAGAAACACTAATCTCTTTAATGTGGTAATAATGGCTGGTGTGCCCTTGCACCATCCCTCCATTCATTGTTAAACCAACACAATGGCTGAGGACCCTTGTCCACCATTATACCATAAGAAAACAATTTAATGGTGAATCGAGGGGTGGTGTCCGTGTACTTCAGCCATCATAACCAGAGAAAGATTAATATACCACAAGTTCTATGCAGGTGACCATCCTGAACCTCTCCCCCTTCCCCTTTACTTTTTTTATAAAGTGCCATGCTAATTCATGGTTCTGGGGCTCCTGTCTAACCCGTGGGCCATAAACAGCCACCTAGGGTCACTTTTTGGGTTAATCCCAGATTGGCCTATTTGACTGTGTATGTATAATTATAAATAGGAATCCTGACATGTATACATGGATGATTGGTTAGCAACAGACAGCAGCAGGACATTATCAAAGAAACAACACCTATGCCTATTTTCAAAGAAACAAAATTTATGTTTAATATGGGTTAGTCTTAATTAAAGGGACATGCCAGACCTCTAAAACAATTCGGCTTGCTGGAGTGATTTATGCATTTATGCATATTTTATTTTTCAAAATGTGCAGATTATAATTGAAATTGGCACTTTTATAAATCAACCTTATTACACTCCCTGGCTGTCAATAAGATGTTTAGCTCAGTGTAGCTAAACTCAAGAGACAGGCAATTGGTCAGGGCACTTGCCTTGCAAATATGCCTTGATATATATTTTTATTTGGGGGGCAGGGGGATTGGGCAGTAAAAAGTCCCTTAAAATATAAAGAATCTCTTTCTGGTTTAATGTGGCTTTGAGAAGAATGAGAAGAAGATACAAAATTAAATGTGTTTTACCTCTGCTTTGCACAACCTGCCCATCTTCCCCAAGAATATCATCCTCTCCTCCGTATGTTCGAATAGGAGATCTGGCATAAGAATGCTTCTGAATAAGGTTTTCAACACTTTCCCTATTTAAGAAAGAAAAAAAACACCACTGTAAAATGTGTGACAAGATATCTACCAATACTGGCTTCGGCATGACAGACAAGGGCACAATACAGAAACGGTGAAATAATCACAAAATCACTTTAACAATATTACCCAACTTTTTACATAGAATAAACATATATGATTTATTAGCATTTACTAGTGGGAAGATGTCTCCTATTAAATGTGCAATGCCATATGAAATCATATTTCCTATGAGACTTTCAGGAAGCCTGGGGACCCACAAAAATATAGTCATTTTGTGGACTGCAGGCTATCCACTGACCTGACTACTAGCCTTATTAATATTTTATAAAACAAAACAAGAAAAACAATTCCACAGAAGGATCTTTTGAAAAAATGACTGACAGTTATCTAATCTCTTGTAACACCTCCCTTTCCACTAACCAAGTATCTCCTCATATTAAAAAGTGACTTACCAATTAAATGTAAATCAAGTGTGTATGCAGTAGTTTCCTGTTCAGGTGTTGACACACCACTCAGACTAACGATCACAGTGAAGGGTAATCACATGTGCTACATTCAATCCGGAGGATGTATTAAGAGACTTTGAAATTATTATTTGAGTACTAGTCTTTCTCATAAATTATTTAAATGTTGAATAACTTACATTCTAACACTAAATAACTATTTCAATCATTGAAAAATCAATATTGTGTTAGGAATACAAAACTGTGTGCCTAACAATATAGTATCCGGCCTCTGCAATAAACTATTGGATCGCCCCCTCTACCCCGATGATTAAAGGGTTATAAACCCCCTTTGTCACTTACCTCTTTCCAGTGCTGGTGACGCCTTTTTTTCAATTTTTTTTTTTTTTTTTAAACCCCTTATCTCTCTCATGTTTAGGGAGCCCTGTCTATTTATTTATTTGATTTTACTGTTTATGTTACATTTTGTGATCAGTGGCGTAACTACTGAACAGAGGGCCCCAGTGGAAGATTTTTTTCCTTTAACCAAAGATATATCATTTTAGAGTTAAAACATTTACGACACAGAGAAAGGAAGCTCATTATAACCTTACCTATGAAAGAGCACAGATTATCTAATATCCCTTTAAGTAAATATTTTATGTAAACAAATAATTGTATATGTGCTTTATATATATATTATGCATGAATGGTTCTATTTGTGTGTGTGTTTAATGAATCTGGAAGGATACCTAACAACTTCATTGAAATGAAGTTGCTATGGTGCCAAGAAGTCAGTAGTGCTTTGTTACACAAAGGTGTTAAGCCATTCATAATCTGTTAAACTCAAAAGGTTGCTATCCAGTGCCGGATCTCCCTATCCTCAATGGCATCTGCTTTCTCCAATCCAGATTGAGGAAGCACAGAGGTCCATTGGGTGGGTCGCTGATAATTGGCTTAAATCGGTCAGCTGACACTCTAAGCCAATCAGTAACCAGCCATTCATGAAAAAGATACGTATCTGTTTTATGAATGGGGAAGTTACTATAACTATGTAAGGGTGGATCCATATTCATAAATACTGAATAACTATGTAAAGTAAGAGCCATAGTCCTAGCTTCTGACTAACCATGCAGAGGTGGAGCCATAATCCTAAAACAATGGAAGATATTAAATCAGTTTTTATTTTATAATAAATCAAAGGGTCTTTGTGGAATGATACATAATGTTTATGGGGTCAATAACTCTTACTATGGTCTAATGACAAACAGCTGACTGATGAGTCAGAATAATGTTTAAAGGAACACTATAGTCACCTAAATTACTTTAGCTAAATAAAGCAGTTTTAGTGTATAGATCATCCCCCTGCAATTTCACTGCTCAATTCACTGTCATTTAGGAGTTAAATCACTTTGTTTCTGTTTATGCAGCCCTAGCCACACCTCCCCTGGCTATGATTGACACAGCCTGCATGAAAAAAAAACTGGTTTAACTTTCAAACAGATGTAATTTACCTTAAATAATTGTATCCCAATCTCTAAATTGAACTTTAATCACATACAGGAGGCTCTTGCAGGGTCTAGCAAGCTATTAACATAGCAGGGGGTAAGAAAATCTTAATTAAACAGAACTTGCAATAAAGAAAGCCTAAATAGGGCTCTCTTTACAGGAAGTGTTTATGGAAGGCTGTGCCAGTCACATGCAGGGAGGTGTAACTAGGGTTCATAAACAAAGGGATTTAACTCCTAAATGGCAGAGGATTGAGCAGTGAGGCTGCAGGGGCATGTTCTATACACCAAAACTGCTTCAGTAAGCTAAAGTTGTTCAGGTGACTATAGTGTCCCTTTAAATGTATGAAGGTATCAATGTCCTACAACATTTATATTTCTCATTTCTACATTGGTAAAAGTATATCTCTCTTTTTGTCTTATGAATTACATATGGTGAGTTAGAGAGAAAGACAAAGAGGAAAGAAAGTAGTAAACTTCTTATTTTGGAGTAGTGATAAAATAAGGTTTAGTTTTAATGTCCGAACTAAGTCATAATAACTTATAATTGTGCAAGCATGTCAAAACTGGCAAAACAACATTTCCCTGATGAGTATTAAAAAAAAAATCTAAATCAACTGGTTGCTTAGTTTAGCTAATGGGTATTCTCCAAGTTTTCAGATTTAATGCAATACTGCCCCACAACCAGCCCTCCCTCCACAATATAAACAAGAAGGACTCACTGATTAGGTGACCATAGAGAGCTTCGAAATGGGATGTGGGGCGGATACATAAATTGCAAACAAAAAAAGAAGACAGGGTAAGCATTGGACTTATAATAATAATTCAAGATAGCTAAATTGAAAAAAAAATGTAACTCTTTTAAAATAGTATGTAACAAATGATATGGGAAAGTGAGCCAAAAATCACAATAATAATGTCTATAAGTAATAAATGTATATTGAAAGTAGTAATTTAGTGGTATTATCATCAATTATATTTAGAGATAAAGACATTTAAATAAAACAATGATCATATTTATGCATGCAATGCATAGCTATAAGTGTGTACCATACATTTTACACCTCTTGGTAATTTAGCAAAAATGTGTCCTCTTATTTAAAATAAACATTTATAAAGATTTATCTTAATCAATTAGAATCTCCAACACTAGTCATTAGGAGGTGCAAACATAACGGGTTTTCAGTGGTTGACACAACACATTTCTCAGGGATTTACATATTGGTTGATTACAATATAAGATCACTTTTATGACCCTAGATAATTAAATTGGGCCTCTGTTGTTTTTGGAATTACTGTAAAAAAGACTCATATTCCATTTATGCCACTAGAGGGGGCTCATTGAAAACTATTTTAATTACATCTAAAAGCAAAGATGTAGCTTAAGATAATAAATGGATGGCTTTACTTTGTGACAGTTAATGAGGTAAAATCTATTACTGCTTAGTTTATTATCTGATTTCTGGGGGCACTGTAAGCATTTCCAGTAAATGTCTAATAAAGTTAGCAGAGAAGAGGGACACCAGAACAGCATTGAGCCTGGATCAATCTACTATCACCGTTCAACATTATCAGCACGTTAACATGAACTGTTTTTTTTTTTGTATGTTTTTTATATATATACATATATCTTTTTTTTTTTTTGCACTTATCAGTCGGGTTCTTGGTTTTGGGATGTACAGTAATGCAGACTTAGTAGCGTGTTATAAAACACGCTTTAATCTTTAAAGATTCTAGATTCCTAACTCCTGACTCAGATACTTGACCCTGCCCTTATATTTTGTAATCTAATGCAGAGCGAAGCAAAAGCCTTGATCTCATCTAAAAAAAAACTCCAGCTTTTTTACGAATATGTCTGCTTATACACAGTTGGTAGTTCTACCTTGTTTAGTCACAGTTTTATGATTTAAACATGTTTGTCTATCTGAAATGTCTGAGAGCTACCAGTGATTCAAATAAAAGGGTTAAATACAAATGTATGTGTTTTAGAGTCCTGCTACTTCTGTCCTACACAATATCAAGGTTGGAAGGCAGCCCAAAAATAGGAGATATCATAAGTAAGTAGAGGTGTGGAAAGATGGAACACATAGCTTCAAAATATCACAGACAACCGACAGGGCTCATAATCACAGAGAATGCGCTTGTTATCTGTTAGTGACATTGCTAGAACTGGTAGTTACTTTATAAAAGTTTACTACACTATGGAACAGTCTGTTGACTTCATTTTAATGCTTATTTATATCATTTTGTTGAAAGGAATTTCTAATGCAAATTCCATTTCAGATTAAAAATCTGGACATTTAAATGACTTTGATCTTAAATGATAAAAAAGGATTAGAGGGGGTGTAATTTTCCTGAATTATGCATATTGATATTAGATTAAAGCCTGCATACACACATTGCACTTCAATTCAATGCACATTTTACTGTTTGTTTAAATCGAACATAATAATGTTATCAGTCAAAGGCTTGTGCAAGGGGCGTGCCCTAATACAGAGCTATATTGTCATATTGTCCTCTCTTTAAGTCTGTTTGAGCAGTTTTAAATAAATTTGGTTAGTTAAGTTTTTTTTGTGTTTTTTTTAATATTATGGCTAACTCTGTATAGAACTGGTTGCAAGTAAAGAAAAAATGTGTTTTCATATTTAAATTAGTTTTTTTTTTCAATGAAACTTTAGATGTAATGTTCGTTGGCTGCCCACATTAGTGCAATATGCTGTGCATGCCTATGTTGTCAAGTCAATATTTTACAGCAGTGAATAACCCCTATCTTTTCTAGCCTTATACCCTAATCAGCCTGTCATCTCCTCCAACTGTAATAATAATCTTAAAGAGGCACTATAGGCACCCAGATCACTTAATCTCATTGAAGTGGTCTAGGTGCAGGGTCCCTGTTACCTTAATCCTGTAATGTAAAACACTGTTGTTTTTGAGTGTTAAGACTGCCTCTAGTGGCTGTCTACCAGACAGCCACTACATGCACTTCCTGTAGTTTCACAGAGTTTGCACGAGGACATCCAGTGTCTTGTACATCCCCATAGAAAAGCACAGAGGCAATGCTTTCCTATGGGGAATTTCTAATGTGCGTGTGGCGACAACCACACATGTGCATTAGGCTCCCCACTTTGACTGACGTTGGTGGGAGAGAAGCTCTAGCCAGCGCTGAGGGACATCAGTGCTGGAATCGGGTAAGTGTAAAAAGGCATTTTTTAATCCCTTTATTTGCCATGGGGGAGGGGTGCAGAGGGCACTATAGTGTTAGGAATACAGTTTTGTATTCCTAACACTATCGTTTTTCTTTAAAAAATTTTTAACCCCTTAAGGACACATGACGTGTGTGACATGTCATGATTCCCTTTTATTCCAGACGTTTGGTCCTTAAGGGGTTAAAGGCAATAGCGACAGCAATCACCAGCCACCTACTTAATCCATGGCTGCAGATAAAATGTTACAGAGAAAAAAATGGTAACTATTAATATCACTAATGGAATGTGCAGAAACGTAAAATGAATAATATAGCAGCACTTTTAGGGGTGAGAGAATGTTCCAGATAGTGAAAGAAACAAAAACGGGAACATTCTTAGTAAAAACATGGATATATAGCATAATAAAATGAATCAAATTTACAATATTATGGGGTAATATGAGTTGGTCTGCCATTCTGTAAACTAAACTCTCTTTCCTCATCTTAGACATTCCATCTTAAAATATTTATACAGTTGACCACATGCCATTTATATACTGGTGTGATAAAACTGCACTTAGCCTTAGGTCAGTCACACATAAAATTCATCTTGAAGCTTTAAATAAACTTATATATTCATAACGTAATATTCAATTAGTCCGGAATAGTGCAATTTCTGTCATCATGTCATATAAAGATGTGTTTTTGCCTCAGATCTCCCATAGAACAGAGCTGTGTGTATGTGTATTGTTTACAGATAGGAGCTGATTCCAATCAGTTACAAGAGGCAATCCAATTATTCAGTGGTTTAGTGCATTAACTGACTCCAGACTAATTCAATTTCTCAAGTTCTCAAAAGATCAATTGATTTGATTTGTTTCTTCCCCAAAGGCTGTTTAGGGGAGAGGCTGCATTAAACATCTGAAAATTAAACCTATAGGCCATTATCTTGTTACAATCAGAGGTTGAAAATCCGACTTGGATAGAAGATATATAATTAAAAAAATATATAAAAGTATATAAATGAATATTTATACAATGGTCAGTTGGCAAATTGTCCTTAATATTGATGAAATATTTTGTAATATATTGGATTTACTTAAAGCAGAATTTTAGTGTGTGTTTCTAGTAAGCCGAGTTACAAACATAGGTGGGTTAGTAGCCCAAATAGCTACCCATTCCACTTCCTATAGGCATAATTAGGAGCAGTCCTGATCACAAGGGGCAGACACATCTGTTGGAGGACTGGTTCTAACAAAATGTCACTACCTCACACAAAGATGTATTTGACCCATCGGTTTACTATGTGTCCCTGAGCCGGTGTGGCTAATCTGTCAATTTCGTAATTTTATCATAGAGCTCTGAAGCGCTAAAGTGTTTTTGAACTGTAGTAAATGCATTTCTTTTGAAATCTAAGTAATTCAACGCTGCTCTAGTTATTACACTAAGCGATATAAGTAACTCAAGAAGTCAAAGAAATACTCAATGAAATTAACATCTCCTTCAAAAAAGATGGGGCAAAAATCGGAGTGCTTTCCTAACCACTAGTGAAGCATTAGTGACGCACCCCTTGACAATGACTTTTAGTCACTAGATCAGGAGTAGGTAATCTTCTGTCTGCCCCTGCAATAGGTCAACACAGTAATCCAGGTATGGGACAACTTCACCTTAAAAAAACTAAAACTTCTCAATTTTCCATTTTCTGAATCTGAAATAATCTGGTAGCAAGTACTAACTACACTATGTGAGCACTGATTCTTTTTAACCAAGAAGAGATCAAAGTCTAACTGCCTTGTCGTTAATAATGCTAACATTAGTTACATATTTGACTATAGGCAATATAAGATGAATTATCTCCAATATATGCTGCAAACGAATGATATAAATATTTTTTTCAGCTTGAACTAATTGTTTCCATTTTGTCATAAATTATATCTAAAATTATGATTTCACCCCTAATTTATTTTAGATTGTCATCCAATATAAGATGAATTATCTCAAATATATGCTGCAAACGAATGATATAAATATTTTTTTCAGCTTGAACTAATTGTTTCCATTTTGTCATAAATTATATCTAAAATTATGATTTCACCCCTAATTTATTTTAGATTGTCATCCTTCTTCCCTGACATTGATGCTGTTCTTTAGATACATGATTCTGTTCTAGACCAAGCAAAGAAAAGCAAATATGTATATTGATATATGCAAGGGGCAGGAGTTATAATTGTGTTAAATGGATTCTCCAGTGCCACCCACTGCAAAATCACACTGCAAAATCCTGGAGTGCCCCCCTCCCCATCCCACGTCGCTGAAGGGGTTTAAAATTCCTTCAGACACTTACCTGAATCCAGCGCCGATGTCCCTCGGCGTTGGTCATGTTCCGCCCACGCTCCTCCGGACGTCGGCGGGGGAGACCTAATGCACGCGCATTAGACCTCCCCATAGGAAAGCATGATTCAATGCTTTCCTATGGGGATTCCGGCGATGCAGGAGGTTCTCATGCATAGTGTAAGGACGTCCAGAATTGTTTAGAGGTCGTCTAAGAAGTCGGAATCCCTCTAGTGGCTGTCTGGTAGACAGCTACTAGAGGAAGACTTAACCCTGCAAGGTAATTATTGCAGTTTGTATTATTTAGGAGGGACAGTCCCTATTTTTGACCCAAATTTCCATATTGTTGGTGCTCCATGTTGTTGGTGTGTCTGAGTGTATAACAGAGCTCCACAGCAATATTACTCACCGTATTAGGTCTTTAAAGTATAATGAATAAATGTTTAGAATTCAGTCTGTGTAAACAAGGTACATTGTTCTTGTTCTAAATTACATTTTGAGTGTGTAAAGTATTATTAGTAATTCACCTAAGACCTAAAAATGTGTGTGTGTCAGTGAGTTTGTGTATGTCAGTGTAGGTGTATCTGACAATGTGTGTCTGTCAGTGAGAATGCATGTGTTGGTTAAACAGTATGTGTGCCAGTGACTGTATGTCTGTCAGTGAGTGTGTATTACTGAGAGCAAGCATTTGTGAGTGAAATTGTGTGTTGGGTAAATAGTGTTTGTGCTGATGAGTGAGTGTCATGTCAGTGATTATGTATCAGTAAGAGTGTGTGTTGGTCAAACAGTGTATGTACCAATGATTGCATTTCGTGTCAGTGAGTGTATGTTAGTATATTTGTATCACTGAGAGCTTCTCTGATACTTGCACCGGGCCCTGTGATTCTTAGTTATGCCCTGATACCCTAGTACCTGTGTACTAACCACTAGACACTGCCCAATAGGTTATCCAATAAAGGGACACTCCAGGCTCCAAAACAACTTAATCTAAATGAAGTTGTTATGGTACCAGGAGGCCCCTTCTTGAACGGTTTAACCACAAAGTTGCCTCCAGTGATGATGTCCACACAAAGGCAGCATCTGACTTCTGAACTTTCAGTTTCAGGAAGCGAAGTAGGGGTACCACTGATTGGCTGAGAGCGGTTAACTGATGCTCTCAGCCAATCAGTGACTCCGCATTCACAAAATTGGCTTAAAAAAGGTACGTTTCTCTCGAAGCCAGTTTTGTGAATGGGGAGTCACTGATTGGCTGAGAGCCTGATTCCGCCTGGGGGCATGGACATCACCACTGGATGCAACTTTGGGGTTAAATCGTTCGAGAATGGTTTAACCCCAAGAGTGCCTTTGAGGGCCTCCTGACACCATAACAACTTAATTTAGATGAAGTTGTTTTGGTGCCTGGAGTGTCCCTTTGACTACAAAAATGTCCATATGTTAATTTATCCAGAACAGTTTGATATATTTTTGTTAATACTTCTGAGGAAAGAAGAATATGCAGATAATGATATAAAGAAAAGAAAATACTTATTTTTCCTTTTTCTAAACTTGTGCAGGACATCTTTATATGATAAAGATAATTATTCCAACATAAAAAGATTTAACTTTCAAAAATCTAAGTGCTCTAAATAATTACTCAATTTTCTTTTTTCTGCAGCCAACAAAATAAACCTATGAAAGCACACATTTGGATTATCAGCAAAACTACCTGCCACTTTCCATCTTAGTCAGACTACTGAAAGGAAAGTTGTAATTGTGGAATGGATGGTTGAATAGATAAAGAATTGCAATATTGTGTCTGTTTGTGTAAATCTTCATTGCTTAAAGGAACCCTCCAGCATTAGAACCAATATGCAGCAAGCTGAAGTGCTTTATCGAGTTTGGACGTTTTTTTTTTTAATGTTAATTGTGAATGTTTTTGAAGTCTATTGTTTGCTGTTAGTTTCTCCAGTGATTACAATTGCGATAGACAGACTGACAGACAGACAGACAGAGAGAGAGAGAGCGCGCGCTAGATTTATAGATAGATTACATAGATAACCCTACATGCGAGAGAGTAAACCTGGCCGTGTAACCTTTATCTTATGTCATAAATTCAATCATTTTAGAAATTGACCTTTTCTTATAATATAACTGCTGATTTCAAATGTTAAATGAACAGTATGCCTACTTTTCAATAACACTCATATATCTATATTGTAGAGCATAATGCAAACACTTGTGTATCATGACTAGTCTTGCAATCATACAGCTTGAATTTAATTATTAAATTTGTATGCATAAAGTTCTGGAATAGAACACACCTTAACAATAGCTAAGAACAAGTTAGGATATGCCATCTATATTCTTTAGGAGAGCTACAGCAAAGAAGATCTGTAATATCTGATATATAGTGCATAACACCATTTTGCTGGTTGTGAAGGTTCTTTTTTGGGCTGAGCCACCTCTTTTACAGTTTATCAGCTCATTTTTGTCTAAGAATACCTTCTTTATTCACCTGAAGGAGATAAAATGGGGATATCTCCAGGGGACTGATCTCAGGAAGTCCTAGAACTTCTCCCATTTCCCATGCCCTCCAAGCATTACGTCAAGAGGAGTTTTGTCCTTCCACTACCCCTTTGAGCAGTGGCCCTCCTCCTTGAGCCGCTTATTAACTCTACTTGCAGGTTGTACAATACAACAGAGAGATATTAATGGTTACATGTCTTCTAAATTGCTTAGATAAAATTTCTTGAAACCTATTGGGCATTGGATACCTATGAACACTCATGGAACTTTCATGATAGAAATTTAATGTCCGCAGAAAAGGACTATAGAATAAAATAATTTAACTGACGTAAAACCATTATCCCATTCAAAACTATATTTCTATTATACAATTATTAATTTGTATTATATGTTAATTATACATTAGAGTAATACACAGTTTACTGCAGAACCAGGAGACAAATAAACAAATAAGTGAAGTAAATAAGTGAGTAAATTAAATTATTACCTCTCAATGTCAGTTAGTCTGGATGAGTCCCGAAATCCTTTGGCAAATGGGTTGCTGTCAATTTTCAGCTTAGTTATCTAGAAAGATATATTTTCAATGATTAAAATTATAATCCCAATGGATGTTGGTGTAGTTCAATGCAGTTTATTTAGCAAGCTGAGTGGTGAGCAGGACCAAATTGTAGGTGCACAATTCTCTGGTCCACTTCTCTCTCCAAAAACAATCCAGTTATCTGTTACCTGCTCCATGACTTGGAGGAAACACAAGAAAGTCAGGAGGTACTTATCTACTCTTTCTCATCACAAAATGCAATTATCACAGAGAAAAATGAAAATGTGTATCAAATACATTTGAAAATGAATACATGCAAATTTACATACATCATAACATTTCAAATAAGGAAATAGGGACACCTTAATGCTAGGGGAGTTAGTAGGAGTGTCGCCAGGGGCAGAGTTGTTCTAAGAAATTTTAGATGACTTACTAAACAATTTATGGAACTAAAATGTAACTTAGAAGAAGAACAATGTATCATTTTTCAACAGACTGATTTCTAAACACATCTAATGTAGTTTAAAGATGCATTACTGTGAGTTTTATTGATGTGGAGCTCTGTTATACACTCAGACACACCAAAAATATGGAGTGTTGAGAAAAGAGAGACATTTGGATAAAAATAGGGACAGAGAGATCTGGGCCCAAAACAGGGAATGTTGCTCCTAAACATGGACCCTTGGGTAGCATGCATCTATAGTCGAGACAGACAGCAAAATGGGAGCGGCACACGCCTGAAGGCTGCTACGTACTTTGTCTTCTGGTAAATCCGGCCCTAGTGGTAAGAACATGCACTACCGTATTTACTATATTCTTACTGAAGGGGAAATATCACTTCACATGTTTTTTGAATATTATGTATTCTTATCTCTACTGTTAATAAATATGCAAAATGAAATTAAACGTACATATCAACACCTCTTTATCCTGCAATGGCTGCCTCCATTTTAGCTGGTTGTCAACAATATTTGCTATAAATTCTGTCCTTTGCCTATGACAATCAGCTATCTTTCTATTTCTTCTCTTCAACTGGAAGGCTTACCCAGGTTTTACCTTGTCTTAACTGGATTGTGACGTAATTTGATAAATCTTTAATATAAATCTAAAAAAATGTGTGTTTCCCAGCAAAGTGACAGTTTTCCTTTAAGCTTCTTATTTTAAAAAAAAACAACATAAAATTCTGATTAATCTAATGCAGAGAAAGGTGTCCTAAACTCTCCCTTTTATAATTTTACAAAGACTTGCTATTTGATCGTGGCAAGTAGTAACCGTTCCATCGTTTCCGATATATAAATATAGGCACTAATTCCATCAGGGTTGAACATTTTTTCTCTCTCTTTTATAACTATAGTTTTGCTAACATAGAATAACCTTTCATCAATGAATATGTCATTTGACCTGCTCTTCAACTCTGTCTCCGCGGCTTGACTGCTCGGATTGAAACCTGACCTTTAAATTTTAAATTATGAGATAGTTTGTTGAAAGTGTAATGTGTTTATCTTTTATCTAATAAGAACAGAATAAATTGAATCAGATTCTTGGCAACAGCAGAGAAAAATGGAAGAAAATGCCCTTAATTCAGACGTATAAATAATATTGTGTTTTGTCTTTGGGAACATATGTGCTTATTGCTTCATGGTCATAAATAATATGCAAAAACATGTCTGACATATGCTGTATGTGCAATAAATTCCAAAAACAGAAGCAGTGAAAATGAATTAGCTTTATTGGGTGGCTCTGTCAATTAAGTATCTTTATATCTCATCTGGCTATCTTCCTGTTTGATATACAAATGTTGATGGTTACTCTAAATAAATGGGTTTGTTTTGGAGGTTTACTCATTTTTTTTTTTAACCAATCTTTTAGGTATGCAATAAACTCACCAGTTGATTTTGGTAGGCCGTAACAGCAGTAAAAACGGTTTCTTGAAAGATAAATGTCCTGAATTCTTCAGATTTTAGGTTCAGCAGAGAAGCTGTGTGGTCTTTCTTTTTAATAATATGAACTCTTGGCTGGTATTTATGCATGGAATTTAGGATAATCTGAAAGAAAACACCAAGCATATTTGTATACAAATTAAATGCTGAAGAGGTTTAACTGGCATATTGCATAACAAAATCATTCTTTTAGGACGAGAATACTTTGGTTATAGAAATATTGTCATGATTGCATAAAAAAGGAATATATGTGTGGAAGCTGATTTTTTTGGGGGGGTCCCCAAATTAAAAAAAAAATTGCCTTGTCACTCCTTAAAAAATATAGAATTTTGCAAAAGTCTCGAAAATTCATAGTCACGACAAGAAAGACAAACACGCCACATAGGAAACGAGCACACAGTTGGCTATGTACAACTTATACTGTTTTTGTTTAAATAATTTATGCCTTTGTTAAACCCTTTGTTAATTGGAATGTAATAGCAATGGCCATACGAGGCACCCCCAATGGCCACAAAAGCCATGCATACTGGTCAAAGACACTATCCATGGTTATGTATTGATAATACAAAGATATAGATGGTAATGTTGAATACCATGGAATATGTGATGTCACAATTCTTTATGCTACCAGCGTTATCCCATATCCCTTTTCTTTTCTGTACCCCAATTATTACTTTTCATTTCAGAAAAAACAATAAAAATGGTCAAATTGGAAAAAAATATATATAGTATTTTGCTTGATTTATATGCTCTTCCAGCTTCCTGAGTGCCTACCTTACTGGGATGGATGGGTGCTATCATCCCTTCATCCCTGGTGTCATTGCATAGAAAGGATGGCAATGGAGACAGGAAGACAATTGCAACCATGGCCACTAGCATACAGGATTGTTTGCTGCAGCTTCACATAATTCTTCTGCCAATTAAAATAGCAGGGGATGTGTTGGAATGTCTTTTGGCACAGTAATGGAGGAGTGAAGCAGCAGGCGGGTATGGTATAGAGCCTTTGTTACTTTGCTATCTTATAACTGTATGGGTTTGTGCCTACGCTGATGACCCGTAATCTCAATATTCTGCAGACCTGGCCTAGTCATTTGAATATTTCCTGGTAGACTGAAGTATCTCTGGTTGAACAGGCTCCCAGACTATGACAAGTATGTATGATGCCTCTGGAGGTGTTTATAAGTGGACTGCAGAGTGAGATGAGACATTGCTCATGGCTTTCATAACCAGGGGTGTTGCCAGGGGAGAGCTGACAGGGGTTGGAGCTCCGAGTGGGGCCCTAAAAATCCTCCGTTATGATTTTGCCACCATTTCATTGTTAGGACTAAGAGAGAGAAATAACACCTCTAACTGCATAATTAGTGACAATGCACTGGCACATGCACCATATTTGGAATTAATTTAACAGCACAGGGTGGAGATATTGCTGTAGGTGATGTTAATACTGTAACAGCAGGTGTGGAGTGAAAATCAAAAGTATAAGTATGTATGGAGCGTGGAGTATAAGTATAGATTTATATAATACTCTGATTTAACGAACATTTTAGGGTTTGACATAGGATGAGGGATAACGGGAGTGAGAAGACCCTGTTCTGTAGCGATGCCCGTGTTCATAACAAGTCAAATGCAGCAGTGAAGTGGTAGCAGTGAAGTCTTAGATATGCACAGATCTCAATGAATGTTCCTTAATTCTGTGAAGGTCTGAACAGCCTGATAAGTGAAGATCTTTTCAATTCCCTGTCTGGCACATGGCATGAAACTAACCTGCCTCCCCAAGTTAGGGACCACAATATGGATGGAACTTAGCTGACATAGGAATATTTGAAATGTCTTAGCCAAAAGGACAATTTCCCATATTGAAAACAGTCCAATGTATTGTTACATGTAGACATATGAATTCGGATTTGGCCAAATTGTGAAGTTGGGCTGTCTGGCTTTTCGGATAAATTTCATATCTCCATAAGCACCGTGTAGATGTAAAATTGAGCAAATGATTAGCACAATGGCTGAACATTTTCACATGATTCAGTATTCAAAGTTCCAGCCAACATTCTGGGCAGAAAACAGAGGTGTAGGTGGGACAAAATATGATTCATGGCTAGGGGACAGCCACTAAAATTTTATTCACAGATCAAGTGACCAATAAATGGGAAAAAATGAGCAGTAAAATACAATCTATATATTATATAATAAAAAAGATATAAATATAGGGGGTTTTTTATCGAACATCCCCTTTTTCCATCCGTTGGTTGTTATTTTTTTTCACTTGTGTTAATGTTTATATTATATTTGTACATATTTTTCCATGAATGTCATTCACCCAAGTCAAACCATCTCCTGAACGAGCTTTAGACGTCCAGGACATACCGTACATCATTTCAATTTTAAGAAACATTTTACGGCTGAACCAAGCAACTGTGCACAAGTTTAGTGATATGCTCACTAATGTTTTTGTAGGAAATTCCCACCTCAATATGAACCTACGCAGTAACCATCTAAAGACATGCACAAAGAGAATGTCCCCAGGTGTTGGCATAATAAAGTACAACTGGCGAGAGAGAGCAAGATTAAAAGTAACATAAAATGTTTGTTATTCTCTCATCACACCTGAAAATGCCATTTGACAATTGCCATATGGGAGACCAGTTTCCTCTTTAATAATATTTGATTATGAATCTCATCCTCAAACACTGAACCTGAAATACATACACCTGTGCTCAGGGCATACAATTCCAAGTTCTACAGTACTAGAAATCAGTAGTATAAAGAGGACCCAGGCACTCCAAGTATCTTCAAAGCTTTTGAAGATACCTGGAGTGCCTGGATCCTCTTTTTACTACTGATATCTATTCTCTTGAGCTGGTGCCACTGGCGGTTACAGAGTCTTATCTCGGGAGGGGCACTCATAGATTATTTAAAGAAACAATCCAGGAACAATAACCACTACAGCTCTCTGTAGTGGTTTTGGTACCAGGAGTGCCGTGGCACCCTCCCAGAGTAAATAGTCAAACTGTTTAAGAACAGTTTGACAATTTACCTGGGGTCTGCTAGGATAGGGGCTGTAGTAGGGGATAGGGCATCTAGTAGTGTGTGTGTGTGTGTATGGGAGGCACTGAGTGTGTGAGGGATGCAGGGTGGGTATGGGAGGCAGTGTGTGAGGGGTGCAGAGTGTGTGTGTGGATGGGAGGCAGTGTGTGTAAGGGAGTGCAGTGGGAGCACTGTGTGTAGGAGGCAGTGTGTATATGTGGGGTGCTGTGGGAGGACTGTGTGTGTATGGGCCCAGTGTTTGTATGAGGGTGTAGTGGGGGCAGTGTGTGTATGGGAGTGCAGTTGGGGAAGTGTGTTTATGGGGGTGCAGTGTTTGGGTGAGGGAGCACTGTGTGTATGGGGGTGCAGTGTGTGTGTGTGGGGGGGATAAGTGTGTGGAGGTGCAGTGTTTGTGTGGGGGGATAAGTGTGTGGAGGTGCAGTGTTTGTTTGGGGAGCACTGTGTGTATGTGTGTGTGTGTGGGGTGCAGTGTGTATGGAGGAGAAGTGTGTGGGGGGGTGCAGTGTGTGTGTGGGGTGCAGTGTTTGTATGGGGAGCACTGTGTGTGTGTGGGAGATGTGTGTGGGGGTGCAGTGTTTGCACCCCCCCACACACTGCACCCACATGCACGCTGCTCCCCCATACACACAGTGCTCCCCATACAGTGTTTGTGTGGAGGTGAAGTGTTTGTATGGGGAGCACTGTGTGTGTGGGGGTGCAGTGTTGTGTGGGGTGCAGTGTGTATGGAGGACAAGTCTGTGTGTGTGTGGGGTGCAGTGTGTATGGAGGACAAGTGTGTGTGTATGGAGGACAAGTGTGTGTATGGGGGTGCAGTGTGTGTGGGGGGGAGCACTGTGTGTATGGGGGTACAGTGTGTGTGTGGGGGGTGCAGTGTTTGTGGAGGATAAGTCTGTGTGTATGGGGGGCTGTGGGGGAATTGTGTGTGTAGTTGGAGGGGGCTGAGCAAAACAAATGTATTTTTTTTTTAATTAAAAATATATTATTTTATATTTTTTATATCCCCCATCCTTTCTTACCTTTGCCCAGGGAGGATATTATTTCAAAACCCTGGTGGTCCTCGTGGTGAATCCCTGGCGGTTCTAGTGGGAGTGAACTCAAACCTGCAGCTCAGGCTAGAGTTCACTCTCGCGAGAACGGAGCGTTTCCGTGGTAACTGCGGCAACACTCCGTGCTCGCGAGAGGAGACCCAGCGGAGCTCAGCTGCAGGAAAGAGCTCCCGGGTCTCCTCTCCCTCCTCCCTCCCTGTCGCCAGTAATGTGCCTGCGGACCGGGGAGGGAGATCTTTGATCTCCCCTCCGGTCCATGAAGGCACTTAGCAGGGCCGGCGCTTGGATAGCACCGGCCCTGCAGGAGAGAGCATCGGATCTGGTGGGGGGGGGGCAATTGCCCCGTTGCCCCCCCCTGGATCCGCCACTGGCTGGTGCTGGTCAAGTTTAGCTCCAGAATCTTCACGTGATTGTAGTGATTGTAGTGAGGTTCGTTTTTTTCTCTTTTTGCAAATACTACTACAGTACTATAGAGGCCTAAAACTTACTTGCCAATGCAAGTCTTGAGGATCCATGGCATACTCACAAAAAGTGGATTTCGACTTTTTAATGGCTAGTAGGTTGATATAAAATTTCAGTCCTGCTTCTGCTTATACAATGCATTTTGTATACATGAAGTTACACATTGGAACACTATAGTCACCTAAATTACTTTAGCTAAATAAAGCAGTTTTAGTGTATAGTTTATTCCCCTGCAATTTCACTGCTCAATTCACTGTCATTTAGGAGTTAAATGACTTTGTTTCTGTTTATGCAGCCCTAGCCACACCTCCCCTGCCTATGATTGACAGAGCCTGCATGACAAAAAAACTGGTTTCACTTTCAAACAGATGTAATTTACATTAAATAATTGTATCTCAATCTCTAAATTGAACTTTAATCACATACAGGAGGCTCTTGCAGGGTCTAGCAAGCTATTAACATAGCAGGGGATAAGAAAATCTTAATTAAACAGAACTTGCAATAAAGAAAGCCTAAATAGGGCTCTCTTTACAGGAAGTGTTTATGGAAGGCTGTGCAAGTCACATGCAGGGAGGTGTGACTAGGGTTCATAAACAAAGGGATTTAACTCCTAAATGGCAGAGGATTGAGCAGTGAGGCTGCAGGGGCATGTTCTATACACCAAAACTGCTTCATTAAGCTAAAGTTGTTCAGGTGACTATAGTGTCCCTTTAAGTAACACGTTTGGCACTCATATTATTGACTTCAAAAGGCTGAAAGATTTCAACCTGTAACTATCCCATTTCTACAGCAGGTATATTAGCCCAGTCAGCTATCTGCATGTTAAAATCAATAAATACAGTATAACTATAAGCACAATGTGCTTTTCTGCATACAAATGTAATTCCAATAATTGTCACATTGTGTTGAAAGCTATTAAAATTTGTTTTAAATGTGTAATACATTCCTGATTTATTTACAAACTTCTAACTGCCTACAGCAGGGCTGTTGATAACATAGAGTCTTGCATGACATACGTGCATACTTACATGGCCGTGTTGATCCAGCTCGTTGTTTGTCAGTTTTACTTTTTCAAAGGAAACCATTTGCTTTAGTAACTGTTCACCGGTGAATGGGGAATCAGGATGGACATACAACCTACAAAGAAATTAAGGAATAAAATGATTTTCTAATATACATTAAAATATAGTCTTATATTTGTATTTAGGGCAGGATGGACAGATGTGTACACAGCTTGCTGTGTGTTGCTAGTCATGGTTGTCGACTAAAGAGGCTTGAGCTGCTATGATATTTGGCATGTCATGACTAGAAAACTGTCAAAAAGGTGTTGATGAGGTCATGTTTGTTGCTTGCTGGAAAGGGTTAGAAGGGGAGCAAAACATATGCGATTTATGCTCATCAGCACCTTTGCAAACATCAGCAATCCTAGAGCAAAGACGGTTTCGTGGCCCGACCCGCTGGGTGAAATATGTGCACTTCCACCCACCTCCTAGTGGGTAGGTAACATACTTTTTTCTGGGTTTTAAAATATAATTATTGAGGTGAACATATATATTGCAGTCGCCCAGGAGTAGTTGGAGTTTGAGTGCTGGGCTTAATTTTGTATATTTGTATTTGTTTTGAATTACACAGCCAAATTACAGTGCTGCCACCCACTCTATATGTTCCTTATTAAGGGTTAATAAGTGTGTAGGGTTTAGAAAAATACCCCTCTCTGTCTCTTTAGAGATTTTGAGTTTTAGCTCAAAGAAGCAAGGTAAATTGTTAGTGTAGGACTCACCTAAAAGGTTTTGCCTTTACGTGGCAGGTGAGCTTACATTTTAATGGCCATTAGAGTGATACTAAAAAAGTCCAGTTATTTAAGTGTGCATAGGGATTTATTTTTTTTTTTTACTTTGATAGAGGTGAACATGTGTGCCCAAAATGAACCAATGTTTGAAAAAACACAGGTCACCTGCCGTAAACCAAAGTACACTGTACACTTTGTGAGATGGAAAGTGGGCCCATGTACTAAGGATAATTTTACGTTTGAACCTGCAGGCAAGTTATGGTTACATTTACAGTTTTTATATATATATATTTTTAATTATTTTAGCTGCTCAGCACTCTTTGCAAGTGTGTTGAAATATTTTAATCTAATATACATCTACATTCCAATTTCTGTGCTAAATGCATTTTAGGTTGCAAAGAGATGTAGTGGAGGCCTGGTGCACGCTGGGAAAATGTTATATTTTATTTATATATCATTTATAAACTGTGGAACCATTCGAAAAATGTTAATGCGCCAAAAAAAGTTTGTTATAATTAATGAAAAGTTAATCTAGTTTCAACCCTAGAAAGTCAAAATTGTTTTTATGTGTGCTAAACATATCCCTAAGAATTAAACTGCTTTTCTTTCAATAATGTCTTCTTTATCTTATCATTAAGTACAATACAATATAATTAAAACAGTCAGTTGTTCGTTTAAAGTCCAGTTTTACAGTAAATATATCATAGTAAAAGCAGATATTCAGTACATGTTGAGTGGATTCTTAGTGCAGTTTAACAAGCTGCTTTTTATCTTACCGAAATGTTCTTCCACGTTTATAGCACAATTCCACTGTTTTAATTACATTATTGAAACTCCTATAAGGTTTATCTCTCTAATACATCTGTTCTACTACCTGCAATCATTTCAATTAGAAATCTAACTACATCGAGATAGGGTCATGATAACGTTTTAATTTTGCTTATTGTAATTTATTTCAAGAACAAACTACCACAAAGCACTAAGATAAAGTAATTGATCAATTATAATTGTATAATACAATATAATTATATATTACGGATAAATATATATATATTTTTTGTTCGTTTTACAATACAAATACAAATATGTTAACTTATAACTGTGAATTTTGGTCCTAAGCAAATCATGCATAAGCATTGCCAATGGAATTCTAAGCTAAACCGAGCTTCGATTTTCCACTAAGAATAATTAGCATTGTGAAATATATTGTTGAGATAACGTTAATAATGATAATTTGTAATATATTACCAAATTACATTTATGCATCACCTGCATATATATGTAAAAGCTGTGTTTAACATAGCGTCCATTGCCAGGGATAACTGCAGCAATGCAGTATGAAGTCTGAAACACAATGCCTGTGTTTATTTTCATGTCAAATTGGGCAATCTGGGATAGTTGTGGAAACGTGATTTCTGGAGTTTCTGTGACGACGAAGGACTAGCCAAAGTACAACTTGAGGTATTAAAGTGATGAATAACAGTATTTGCTTTATTTGCTTTGTGGGTTGTTTTATTGTGTTTGGCATCACCACAATCTGTTGGTACCTAGCTATATGCTCTCAGAGAGATTTAATCTTCCAGAAAAAAACTGGTGCCATGCTGATGAGACCCATAAGGTCGAAACTGCAGTCCATGACTTGTTTCTGGTCACTGGTCCTTTTGGACAGTTGTGGAAAAATGATTTCTGGAATTTCTTTGTCCAAGGAGGACTTCTCAAAGTACAGCTTGAAGTATGCAGGTGGTGGTGGTGTGCTATGCTCTCTCCAGGCAGTAATGTACCATTTAAAATGTTAAGCCCTTTATGTACATATATACACACACACACGCAGTAGATCATACCTAGCAGGTAAAGGAGGGTCCGCTTTTCCAGCAACGAGCCACGATGACCTGTGATATGCATATCTGTATCGTTTATTGTCAACAGGAACAATATCCATCAGTACAATGTATTTGGCTTCTGGGTCAACTCCAGAAAACGAAACTCGGATTGTAGGAAACATCCGCCTGTGAAAATGTATCAATATTACTATTAAAACATATTGTTAGTGTTAAAAACAAGTGCAATTCAATATTATTTTTTTGCAATTACATTATTTATTGAAATAATGTTTTTTACAAATTGTATCCAGACAGCTTGCAGATGCGTCAAGTGAAACTCTTTTTCAGTGGCTTCAATAAAATAATTTATATAAGAATATTAAGCTAGCTTATACCAGATGGAGACGAAAATGAAACAAGGTTAAACTTTTCATTCACATTTAACAATAAGTCATGAAATGACTAGTATGGTGAAATAAAAAAATTATCTGAACATCATAGAAAATAATAACCAGGCATATTTACACTGCTCAGACATAAAATTAAAACCCCCTGCCTAATACCGTGTAGGTCCCCCTCGTGCTGCCAAAACAGCTCTGATGCTGTGGAGGAACTAACACTGGTGCAGCCGGTGCACATGCACCGGGGCCCATTGGCTCAGGGGGCCCATCAGGTGGCCCCTGCACTTTGGGCCACCCGATGGGTATTATTTTTTTATTCCTGAGCTGGGGCCCGGTCGGGTGCTGCAGGCCTTTAAGAGACTAACCAGGCCCCTGCAGTATCTGGTGACTGGGAGGAAGTGATAAACAGCCTGTCACTTCCTCCAGGCTTCACACACAGACCGCAGGAAGGAGAGAGGAGGAGGAGACAGCACAGGCAGCACGGGGTGAGAGGAGCAACCAGAGAGCTGCTCCACACCCCACTCCCATTAACCTCAGGCAGCAGGACCACAAGCAACCAGCCTCCTGGACATAAAAGGTTAGCCATAAGGGTGGCTGCAAATATTACAGTTATAACATGTATGTGTGGGTTAGATGTGTGTGTGTGTGTGTGTGTGTGCATCTGTGCATAAACATGTGTTTATGTCAGTGTTTGCATGTGTTAGTATGTGTGTGTGTATATCTGTGTTATGGTGTGTGTGTGCATCTGTATGTCAAGGTGTGTTTATGTCAATGTTTGCATGTGTCAGTATGTGTGACGTGTGTGTATCTGTTTCTCAGGGTGTGTGCATGTATCTGTGTATGTATATTTGTCAGTCAAGTTATGTGTGTGTGTTTGTGAAAATCTGTGTCAGGGTGTGTGCATGTGTCAGCATATGTGTCTTTGTATGTGCATCTATGTGTCAGGGTGTGCATCTGTGTGTGTGTTTATGTCAGTGTGTGTATCTCTGTGTCAGGATGTGTGCATGTGTCAGTGTGTGCACGTGTCGATGTGTGTGTGTGTGTGCATCTGTGTGTCAGGATGTGCATCTGTGCATGGGTGTGTATATGTCAATGTGTGTATCTGTGTGTCAGGATGTGTGAATTTGTATGTGCATTTGACAGTGTGTGTGTCTGTGTATATGTGAGTGCGTATCTGTGTGTCACTGTGTCAGAGTGTGTATCTTTGTGTGTATGTGTCAGGGTGTATATGAATTTGTGTGTATGTCAGTGTCTTTATATGTGTTTATCTGTGTATTAATGCGTGTGTATATCTGTGTATGTAAGTAAGTATGTATGTATGTATGTGGCTTTGTATGTGCATATATCCAAGCAATCAAGCACCAACACAACATGAAAGCACACCCCTGCAATCTAAGACAAATATTACATGCAAACACACCCCTTCACTCAAACACCAATACTACACACAAATGTACATTCGCTTTTAAAAGCATTGCATCCAAACACACCCTCACAGTCAGACGCAAATATAGTTAGATAGTTAAATAGCTGAGAAGAGACTTGCGTCCATCAAGTTCAGCCTTCCTCACATATGTTTTTGCTGTTGATCCAAAAGAAGGCAAAAAAACTGAAGCGCTTCCAATTTTGCAACAAACTAGGAAAAAATTCCTTCTTGATCCCAAAATGGCAGTCAGAAATCTCCTTGGATCTAACAGCTTCTACTCAACTAATTAGAAATGATATCCCTGTATGTTATGTTTTTGCAAGTATTTATCCAATTGCTGTTTGAACATCTGTATGGACTCTGATAAAACCACCTCTTCAGGCAGAGAATTCCACATCCTTATAGTTCTTACTGTAAAAAAAAACACTTTTTTTTCCTTAGATAAAATCTCCTTTCTTCAAGCCTAAATGCGTGACCTCGTGTCCTGTGTACAGCCCTGTTTATGAATAGATTTCCAGATAATGGTTTGTACTGCCCCGGATATATTTGTGGAATGTTACCATATTCCCTCTGAGGCGCCGTTTTTCCAAACTAAAGAGATTTAAAAATGTGTAACCTTTCTTTGTAACTAAAATGCTCTATTCCTTTTATCAATTTTGTAGCTTGTCTCTGGACTTTTCCTAGTGCCGTGATATCCTTCTTTAGAACAGGTGCCCAAAATGGCACAGCATATTCAATGTGTGGTGTTACCAGCGATTTATAAAGAGGCAAAATTATATTTTCATCCCGAGAATTTATGCCCCTATTTATACATGACAAAACCTTACTGGCATTAGCAACTGCAAATTGACATTGCATATTGCTGCCTAATTTGTTGTCCTTAACAATTCCCAAAGCTGTCTTGTGTGTTGTTACCCCTAATTCAGTACCATTTAGGATGTAAGTTGCTTGTGTATTCTTTAACCCAAAGTGCATTACTTGGCATTTCTATACATTAAATTTCACCTGCCATTTGAGTGCACAGTCCCCCAATCTATTCAAATCCATTTGCAGCAAAGCAATATCCTGCTCACATTCTATTACTTAACACAGTTTTGTGTCATCTGCAAACACTAAAACATGGCTTTTAATGCCTTTTTCAAGATCATTTATAAATATGTTAAATAGAAGCAGTCCCAAAACAGAATCCTGAGGGACACCACTTACCATTTCTGTCTAGCTTGAAAATGTACCATTAAAGGACCACTATAGGCACCCAGACCACTTCAGCTTAATGAAGTGGTCTGGGTGCCTGGTCCAGCTAGGGTTAACCCTTTTTTTTTTTTTATAAACATAGCAGTTTCAGAGAAACTGCTATGTTTACACTGAGGGTTAATCCAGCCTATAGAGCCTCTAGTGGCTGTCTCATTGACAGCCGCTAGAGACGCTTGCATGCTTCTCACTGTGAAAATCACAGTGAGAAGACGCCAGCGTCCATAGGAAAGCATTGTAAATGCTTTCCTATGAACTGGCTGAATGCGCGCGCGGCTCCTGCCGCGCATGCGCATACAGCCGATGACGTCGCTAGGAAGGAGGAGAGGAGGAGGAAAGCTCCCCGCCCGGCGCTGGAGAAAGGTAAGATTTTAACCGCTTCCTCTCTCCAGAGCCCGGCGGGAGGGGGACTCTGAGTGGCACCCTCGGGGCACTATAGTGCCAGGAAAACGAGTATGTTTTCCTGGCACTATAGTGGTCCTTTAATGAAAACTCGTTGAACTCTATCCTTAAGCCAATGTTCTACCCACGGAAAAGAATATTCATATAGACCAATTTCTTTTAGTTTGAACACTAACCTATTGTGAGGAACTGCATCAAACATTACATACACTGATTAAACATTACATACAAACACACCCCTGTATTAAAACACTAAAATTATATACAAACACCCCCTATAATCAAACAAAAACACTTCACATACAAGGACACCTGCATTTAAAAGCCAACACATCATACAAACTCAACTGTGCATTCAAACACAAACAGCACACACAAGTACACCACAGCATTCCAAAGGTAACAGTACATACCAATAACTTCATCCTTACATGCACACTATTTCCTGCTTCCACAATTCATTGAGCAGATTCAAATAAATATTTTATGGAAGTCCACTTTAACATGTTATGTTTTATGGAAATCATTTATTTATGGATGTTCTGATCGGGAAATTATTGCATTCTAATAAACTACCAGCCTATGGAAAATTGGTTTAAATTAATTATTTTCACCTTTCAGTATTGATTTTTTTTTTTTAGTTTTGTATATAAGGTTTTCACATTTTACATTAGAAATCAGAAATGATTATTCATATATTTTATATTAAAAGCTACCAGAGAGCTAAATGACACTGACTAGTTAAAGAATGTGAGTATGACCAATAACAGACGTGAGTGAATATGAGCATTTAGGAGAGGGGGTGGGTTGAAATATGTTAAAAAATAAATATGACTCAATTAATAATTAAATAAAGCAAAGCACACAATAAACCATGCGATATTCATTTTCAATGTAGCTTCTCAAATATTGGACAATGCTGCCTTACATATCTGCTGTATCTCTTTTTTTAGAGGTCATGAGTAAGAAACATCTTTCAGATTTTTCAGGTTGATTTGAGGTCCAAAGAAATTTAAAAAAGTTGATCAAACATTTTAATCACTAGCTTGGAAGATCGCCAAAAAGCTACTTTTACGTGACATGAACTTATATATTCAAGATATTCAACTAAAAAGGTGTGCATATTTCCTAAAGTTAGAACCACAATAAACAAAAAAATGAGTGTCCAAACCCACTTTTTTTTTTTAATAAAGCACCTTGACCCGTTTTTTCACTTATTGCTCACTTGAAAATAAATTTAGTTGTCACTTGCAAAGAAATTAAACATTTAATTTAAAGGGACACTATAGGCACTAAAACTACTTCATCTCAAAAAAGTTGTCTGTGTACTATGTCCCCCTGTTTTAACCTTAACAGCTGAAACATTGTCATTGTACAACGTATGGCAATGCCTGGAGGCGCTTCTGCAAAATAGTGTATTAAAACTCCACTATATCTATTAGATAGACTCAGAGAGACCATCAGATTGGCACAACGAATGCAAAAGCATTGGATTGGATGGGATCATCGATCTGTAGGTGATACCAGCCATGGACAGAGCCGTGCGGCATGGGGTGCAAGTTAAGTTAACTCTCGAGGACCTTGGGGGAGGGGGCACTAGGACATTACAGTGTGAGGATTACACCTTTGTATTCCTAACGCTATAGTGTTCACTTTATTCATACATGTGTAGGGAAAGCAGAAATAATCTCCTAGTAAATGCATTTTAAAAATAAAAAAAGTTACTCACTGTTAAGAGTTCCCTGCTGATGTACTATTTAGTAAATCTGTCTGCACATATAAAACAGAGCAGGATATTGATCCAACGCCTCTCCTACTACCCAGTCCCATTTCACTTTTGTTTTCTTGCTACAATAAACGAGGTAGATTGGTTTTTAGCACCAGAACTTCTGAGAGGCCAACTTCAAGGAACACTGGAGCTAATTTAGTTCAACATCTTTGTGGTGAAATACAGTTAAAGTCAAGATTTCTTTTTCAATACTCGGCTGGTAAATTTATTTTAAAAAGCCAGTTGACAACTCAAATTTTAGTGAATAGATCCCTGAACATTCCATCATCGACAGCCACATGTGTCTGAAAACAATTGGAAATGTAATTCTAAACAGGATATTCTCTGATGCCTGAGTCACGTTGAGTTCTGATTTTCCTGAATGTTTCCTGGAAGTCTTCTATTGCAAAATCTTGCTTTATTGTGTGTAATATGGATTTTGAGATTTTTTTTTAGAAAACCATATTATGTGTTGTGGTCAATCTGTCATCTTTATAACTGTGTATTTGCTCAGTCTTATACTGGGCCTTAAACATAATGCGCACACTTTGAGACATAGCCATGGAACATTTTGTATTATAGAACACAACATGATCCTGTATCATATGAAAATAGGCAATTACATTTGCCACAGCTCCCAACTGTCCCGATTCTGGCAGGGCAGTCCTGATTTCCAGATCCTGTCTCACCACCCTGACTTAGTTCCTTAGTGAATGCTCCCATTGAAAATGCATACTTTCTTCCTTATCTTGTTATCTATCTATCTTTCTATCCATATATCTATCCATCTATTCTATTCTATTGTGCAGTGTTATTCCTTCCCTTTCATCAAAGCTGTGCAATCAATTAATTTTTCAATTTCAATTAGCATTACAACAGATAAACAAAATCTTCCTCTAAACTGAAACATTTTGTATGAATTCTGATGCTATTAAATATTTGTCCAGATACATTTATTTAGAGTATAATTCTGAAATGTGTTTCTTTTAGCGGAATTATGTGACGCAAATTTGAATGTGGATTATTTCCAAATATTCTTTCATTTTGGGTTAAATTTTTTAGTTTATCCCAGAAATAAGGAAACAATTCATTTTGGCCTTCTTACACGTAGCACCATAACATAATTGTGGAAGAGACACAGAATGCTATTAAAATTGGAAAATTCAAAAGAACAACTGTTGATGATCCTGTATTGCATAGTAATAGCAAAATGTGAATAAGGAATTGTCATTTCTCTAGTAATTATACCATTCAATGAAACAATGGAATATATCCAGTTCAGGCACATTGGGACACAGCTTGCACGGGAGAGGAGACACAGAAAATGTGTTTCTGTTTCACTTGCCTTTTCTATGCTGACTGACAGGTGCAAAGTGTGGAGCTTTTAACAATGGCTGACATGGTGCTAAGATGGAAGCACAGGGATTAAAGTAAATACAGGAGCATATATTTCTACATTTAATTTTATATTAAGATTCAGCTGATTACTGGCCCACTAACCAGTGCGAGCAACAATTCATGAAGTTAATAGCTGGCCTTTTAGAATGTCCACTTCTGCTACTATGGGTTCTATCCACTAGAGGGCACTAGAGGCGTAGTTGCACCAATTTCATATGTCCACTGACTGCAAGTCATTGTGAACTCACCTATTTCAAGAGACTCACACATCCTATTGAAATAAACAGAGCTTTGTGTCATTATCTGTTTAACACAATGTAAATAGGATTTTTTTTCAAGCCTGGTATTTTCCCCCACACTGAGGTATAACCATTGAATCCATCTACAACTAATTTAGTTTAGCTTAATTTTCAGAAATTACAGGGCAGCTCCATACTTCTGGATGAGTCTGCCTTCCCCATCAGACTCTCACTAGAGTCCAATCATTTAACAAATCCATAATAACCCACCTCTTCAGAGTAGCCAATGGACTCACAGGGTAATTGTCATTATATTATCTCCCAATTCCATCAGTGGGTCCATTCCCCACTTCACACACCTTCCAGTTCTGTTACATTCTCACCCTGTCAATGGTTTCTGCCCCCCACTCCGTCCTTCCTGATGTATTTTTATCCCCCCCCCCCCCCACCCCTTCATTGGCATAGACAACTTTCGGCACTGCAGATGTTTTGGACTACACCTCCCATGATGCTTTGTCAGCATTATTGATGTAAGAGCATTATGGGGGATGTAGTCCACAACATCTGGAGTGCCGAAGGTTGCCTATCCCTGCGACATAGTAAGCTGGATTGAGCAGGGTCCTCGTAGACCTATTGTTCCTGTGAAAATGTTCAATAGTTTGTCTTATTTATTGTTAAATCACCCTTAATAATATTATAAAGTGATCAGAATAAGTTGGCCTATATAAATGCCATTAACATTAGTTGATAGTAAATTGATACATGATGGCATTGGTTGTCTCTGTATGTGGTTCCTTTATGATTGACATAATTAAACCATGTTACATTTCACAGCTCTGCCTTAATTCTCCAAACAATGACATAAGAAATAGAACTCTTTCTAGCTTTTAATCATCAGTTAGTAAATATTTCATCCATTATTGTACCCTGGTTACATGGTGAATTCCCTGAAGCCAATTCTTGCTGTATACAATATCGTGCAGTTATCACTCACCTGCCAGATTTGGTGATAATCATTTCTGTCCCCAGGTCATGGAATTTATCCCAGAGCTCCTTTGTCTCCAAGCTGCAGGAAATCTTGGCCATCTCTTCGCTGGGGATGATGGGAGTGGTGGGGATTAAGGGCTCTGTACACAGTGAAGAGGGACTGCTACTAAACTCCACATGGTGGTCCACACTGGATATGTCACTGAGAGGCTGGCCACAGGGGGATTTCTCCACAAATTGTTCTAAAAGAAAAAGAAACAATGTTTAGGTTCTGTTTATTTTTTTTAAATCATTTGTTAACATCATACAGTAAATACAACAAACATCTGATTTCTTCTGCAAATAAAACAAGATCATTCAAATAAAAGCTGGCAAATATATAGCTAATACACTGCTAAACACAAATACACACACCAGTCAAGCCATAAGACTTGCTTTTCCCACAGAAATCTCACTTTTACAGTGCTCTCACTACTGCAAGGGATTCTGGGTAGGCGTATGCAAATGAGCTCAACAAAGAACCACATTTTTGCCTCATAATTTCACTTTATACCCAGAATCCCTTGCAGTAGAGAGAGCACTGTCAAAGTGAGATTTCTGTGGGAAAAGCAAGTCTTACGGCTTGACTGGTGTGTGTATTTTAGTTTAGCGATGTAACTATCCACTTACTTCAGGTGGAAGGGGTTTTCATCCACACTTTTACCCCCACCACAACCTTGTTGGTATGTGTATATGTTATTTATTTATAAATAAACATAATTTAATGGTTATTCTGGTATGAATATATTACCACAAAGGGTTAAAGTAATTTACTGGTTATTCTGGTGTATCTATATATATATATATACACACACTACACACACACTAAATTACTTTAACCCTTTGTGGTCCAGGCAGCTAAAGATTGCTTCATGAACACACACTCAAACAAGAACACACCATGGAAGATAGATAAAATCTCTAGTCTAAATAAAGCCTTTAATACATTGAATATTTTATCTGTTTGGGAGGCTAGTATAATATTAATGTGAATTAAGGGCTCACAATATAATAATTACTATGTAGGGGATAATCCTACATGTACAATTTGAAACACAGTGATCATACACAAATCATTATATTAGATAGATAGATAGATAGATAGATAGATAGATAGATAGATAGATAGATATAAGGACTAAGACAGATAGAAGAAAAATAATATATGAAGTATAAAAGCCAAAATTGTATTAACCATCAGACACTAGAGGCTACTTTTTTTTCTTTTAACCCCAACATTTGCTTAGAAATACAATAATTAATGTAGGGCACTATTTTAAGGTGATTCAGAGTGCAATAATCAACTTTCATTGATCACAACTCCCATCCTTCTCACCAATGTAATATGCTAGCATTGTAGCCCAATATAACCTTGATAATCAGCAATTAGCATTTCTCCTCAGATTAAAATCCAGTAGAGAGTGACAATTCAGAAAAGAGGACTGTAACTCCTGTTGTGCTCGGCCAGTCAGATTCCTGACATGGGATCAGGGGAGCCGAAATTAAGCAATATTATATAATCGCTATAAATTTAACCCGAATTGCACAATTTAGACCAAACGTTAAGACTAAAACTGAGTTTGAGAACTCCCCCCTTCCCCCCCCCCCCCCTTCTTTTGCCTAAGTTTTGCAATTCGGTTTCATTTCGCGGCAGTTCGCTGTTTAGTAAATACATCCCTAATTAAGCATTTATACAGCAGATATGCAGTAAATCCAATATCCATTTGTGAGATAATATACTTGCCATTGCTAAACTCTTGGATTTCAAATATTGCAGAAATTCCCCAAAATGCGAAGACAGCCCTCCAGGAGGAGATTAGGTGGATGTACATATGTTATATTTCATGAAATAATATACTTAATGCTAGGATAAGCAACATTCGATATGTAGCCTTGCAGACATGCACGCAGTCTACTGCAATTTTGGGGTGAAAATTGGGGAAACATTAGATTTTAGACTATGAATAGCAACAAAGGCCTATTTGAAGAGTATGACTTGGTGAATACACACTGTACGTGATGTTTAGCATATTTTAACCTCCAGGTTTAAGGGGATTTCATTTATTTGTGGCTGTTCTGGCTCCTACCAGGTTTAGAGTTTATAGGGTTTTACAGTCAGTTTGGAGACATGGAATTAGCAGATATTCTCTGGAACTGCAGATTTGGAGACATGATGGGAGCAGACAGGATCATCTGTCTCCAAAGTTCCCCCTCTAATCTCCCAAAATTTACTTTTGTAATAAGACCATTCCATGCTGACAGTGTGTGTCATAGCAAGACTGGAAAAAAAAGATTTAAAAAAAATGATTTTTATAGAGTCAACAGTTTTGAATTCAGAGTTATCTTGACGTAGAGCTAAGACCGTATATATGTTTTATTTTATTTATTAACTTTTTTTAATCAAAGAATGCGTTTTTCTTTCTCACAATAACCACAAAGTTGTTAGAATATTCAAGGTTAGTAAAGTCTGGCCAGTTTATCAGCAAATGCTTTTATAGAAGCTAGCAGGACCCACAGTTATTCTTGTGTTAGGAAGAGAAGGTCAGAAAATAGCAAAAAAGCACATAGGTTTAAAAACAAATATACAGTAGACAATAATTAAAAAACAACACCAGGATTTATAGGGGAAGGGAGGGAGATTAAAAATGGGAAGAGAGAAGTTAATGTATCAACAGTGACTCTGAGCAGAATTCTTAAAGAAGCGCAGTAACTATAGCAACCAATTTGATATATATTATTTTTGCTCTAATTAATAAAATGTGCACCAATAATACTGTTTATAATTAATAAAAGTTTGTATTGATATATAATGAAAGAGAGAGGGATCAAAACATATATGGACAGAAGTTCAAATGGAGACCGGTATAGATGTAATACAATTATTTAAATAGCGCCAACATCTTCCGCAGCGCAGTACAACAGATAAAAAAAAATGCAAATATTCAATGCTAACAAAACAGGGATAACATAGGTGAAGACTAGGTGAAGAGGGCCCTGCCCAAACCATCTTAAATGTAAACCAAGAATTATGATGGTTTTACAAGGGCATTCTATATTTAATGTCAATATAGTAGAATTTAATAAATAGCAAATTTGGAGAATGTTTACAATTCAGCTAATTTGGGCTAAACTCAGCAATAAATCCTTAGTGAATTCTCTTCAATTTTTAATTTTGTTACTAACAAGGATCATTTCACTAAAAAGTGAATTGAAATCTGATTTTGGAAAATTAAGAAAGCATTTATTATAATTAAATTGAAATTTGTACAAACCCAGTGTATAGTCCCAATATTTCTGTTTTGTCCTTAAACGTGCAACGTTCACTCTTGAGAGAACCACACTTTATTATATGAAAAGCCAGATTTATGTTTGCAACATGATGTGTTAGATATAGAATAATTCACTGTATTCAATGCATGTATGAATTGTATGAATTCACTTTGTGTGCACTGATTAATTAATACCTGTCTTTAATTGGATAAACATAAAAACAGTTTAGGATTAAAGCAGATCATTACCCTGGGAGTAGAGGAGGTATATTCTAAAATTAGTGAATGGAAAAATCGAGGCTAGCTAGCTGATTTAGAAAAATCCTCTTAAAGCCACAACTTTCGCCAAAATATTTTCATAAGATTTGCAATTATAAAGGTTAGTTGCTAAACTGAGAATTAAAAGTGAATTTCGAATTTAATAGCAAAAGGAAGTGGAAACAATTTGTCAGTTTGTCAATTTGTCACAAGTCAGTTGTGTTTTCATTTTGGCTAGTTAGGCCTTCAGTGTGAAATTCTATGTGAATTAACGTTGAATTATCAATTTACTAAACAACACTGTAAAACTCGCTGCTTAGTGAATAACTACATACATCATTCTCATACTGATATCTTCATTTTTTCACTTCTCTGTGGCAATTGCCCCTTATACCCAGTAACATCTCCCTGATTTTGTATGATAGAAACTGTTATAATGTCGTGGGTTAACTTGCATCCCAAATTAATGTTTACAAAAATTATTCAAAACTCTCCAAATCGTAGTGAATTGAAATACGAACTTCACTTTAGGTTAAACTGGCCAAGCGACGACCAAATCACATACGTATATTTATCGAAATGTAGCCATTCGGATTTCAATCTGATGCCTCAGGACTTTAGTGCCTACCTACACCATATACAGTGTATTCAATAAAAACATTTCGATAATATAATTCGTTCATGTCAATAAAAGCATTCTAGTTAAATATACATTACTGAGATTTACCTAGCTCTAAATTAAACTTACAAACAAGGAAAATCTTAAACATCAGTATTCACATATCAAAGAATATATTATATGTAACATTGCTGAATATCTCTATCTATCTATCTCTTCATTAATTATTTTATGTGGCTAAGTAGATTCAGATGAGGATAATGGTCAACAATGATATAAAACAATAAAAGTATTAAAATAATAAAAAATAATAATACAATATTATAAATGCTGGATTGTATATTGAAGGATAAACCCAATTTAATTCCACCCTTAGCAGAGAAATAGTTAAATATATTAGTAATCGAATTCTTGTGTAGTGTCATTCTAATATTACAATATTCTGCTTATAATGTCAGTACATTCTAAATGATTAATTTACCAAGGTGAATAATTAAATGTTAGGTATGAGAAATGAAGGATTTTTTTGTTTGTTTTGTTTTTCTTTCTATGGCATGCATCATTAAAATAATGTTATAATATTTTTTTTCTTTTTTTTAATGTAATTAAAGTTTGACAATCTGCCACCATTTTAAAATAAATGTACTTATATTTATTAATTTAATTTTTTTTGCAGCTACGTGACTTGTATAATAAATAAACACTGTCAGCCTTTCTAAAATCGAAAGTCAAAAGTAAAAGCTACAATTTCCAAGCACTTCCAACTACAGAATAACTTCCTATTAGACATGATATAACCGTTTCTATATATTTAGCAAGTTTCATTAGCTGTAGCGTTATAAAACTCAGAGTGTGGTGATTGTGAGATTGTTTAGAAAATAGTATGTATGATATTACAGCGAGATCTTGCACAGGGAATCAGGACATCGTTCATAAAATGATCATATAGCTCTCTCATTTAACACAATGATAACTTTAAATTCTCCTAAAATCAGGACTATTTAAAATGCAATAAAAAAAGGTCAGCTTAAAGAAATGTCTGGCAGCTATACCAGTTAAAATAATTCTATGAAATTCTAAAAAATATATGTATTTAGCGAGAGTAATGGTGCTTTATGTGTGTATATATATATATATATATATATATATATATATATATATATATATATATATATATATATATATATATATATATATATATATATATCTGTGTGTATGTTAAATGTCTCATATGGAAAGTACACGATATATATACCAATCTATACGACTTAATCACTATACATTTTAACATGCATTATGTATTATTTGTATTGTATTATTATTTTTGATTATTATTATTATTTATTATTATTTTCAAGAAAACAAGCTGCATATTTTAGCCAAAATAAACATACTTAAACAAAACCCAGCAACAACAACATGATTGTATTTCTGGTTAATGGCAGACAAGTAACTGACTGTACACATTACATGTGACTTGTTGCAGTTTCAGTAAACATATATCCAGTTCTGGATCTAGCCCAGGGGACCAGACAGTAAAAGTAACAATGTAGTGGTTGAAGTACTCACCCAGGGGTTTTATCGTGCTCTCTGATGTGTCCCTGTCCTTGGGATTCCCACTGGACATCAGAGCTGCAATGGAAAAGGCATTAGCTCTGGAAGAGAGCTGGGGTTTGGGAGAAGCTGTGTATTCCATGCTGGAGCTGTCTGCTTAACCACAGACCAAGCACTGCAACAAGTAAACTGGGGGCAGGCTGGAGGCTGGGGGAAGCTCTGCTCACTGCACAGAGGGCTGGGGAGGTAAAGATGAACACCTAGTGAGACTCCTGTGGATACAGAAGAGCATTATTTGCTCAGGACCTTTGATTCCCTCCAGGGGCTGCTGCTGCTTTCCTGTGAGATGCTGGCCAATGACTGTAGCAAGGCTTTGGCATGAGGTCAGAAGTAGCCAGGGTGGGTCTTGTGGATTGGTGGAAGGAGAATGGCTGTGTGGGGATGATTGTTGTTGACTGTGTTGAGTGTCAGCCTCCCCTCTCCTTAATTTGATGGCCACACAGATCCTATCTCTTCCCTGGCCAATGGCTGCCTGATGAAGCTGATAAGTGTAGGGGAGGTGATGTTGGCCAGAGGTGTGTGCAGAGGGTGGAGAGCTGGGAAGGGATAGATTTGGATTCAGTCCGGACCCATTCAACTGCCTAAGTTTTAAAAGCTGCACATTGTCTCCTAAATCACTTTTAATTGCACAAAACAAATTGCACAGGAGTCATTTAAGGAGTGACAGGTGGGGTTTGGGATGTGTAAGTAGACTTAAAATCCTGAGGTGGAGATAAACTGCTGGGGTATTTTAGAAAATCAGGATAAATAATAAGTAACGCAACCTACAAGTGTGTGTATATATGTGTGTGTACACACACACACACACACACACACACACACACACACACACACACACACATACATATTATAAAAAAAATTCCAAGTGTATTACCTATAAGTTAGTAATTTATAGGTATACATTATTACTTGTGCATATTTTAACTTTCCATTCCTCTATTGCAGTGAGAAGTGGTGGTGGTGATTGGATGTAGGGGGTGTCCATGTGTGTGTGTCACATGTCATTGGTGACTAAATGTCTGATGGCAGCTGTCACCTATGAATGGTTGCCTAAATGCACATGTTTCCTGTCACTTCCATTAGTGGGTACATCACACATCCTATAGCACAGACACCTGGGACACACCGTGTGACTGGGGGACATTGATGATCTCCTCTGCAAAGTAGAGACACGTGGAGTTACAATTAATTGTAGGCGCTCTATCTAGAAGCCATATTAGTGAGACATTAAGGAGATTCCAATTATCTCCAAACCAGCAAAGAATCACTTGGGTTAATCCCTAGAGCGATAACGAGCAGCTCATACTATAATCACCAGCAGCCAGTCTACAAGCTTAGTCTACACTGGCTTACCCTGGACATTCACTGCACACAATCATAAAAAACAAAAACAAAAAACTATTCTCAAAGAAATACACAGACAGACACACTTACAACCATACACACACATCAACACACACATTCATACACTTACAAAAATACAAATGCACGCATATAAACAGCATTTACACAAATAAACATACACATGCATACACACACCTCCAGGAATACACACACACACACACACACACACACACACACACACACACACACACACACACACACACACACTTAGACAAATATACACGTGCATATATATACACACCTCCAGGAATACACACACACTCACACACACACTTACACAAATATACACTTGCATATATACACGTACAGGAATAAACACACACACACAAATATGCACATGCCCACATAGCCACACACACATAGATTTACACAAATATACACATGCACACGTAGACTTACACACACGAAGTATATTATTGTTCATTTCACAAGTTCAATTCCCCCACGAGTATATACATTTTTTCTAATCAAGTAAAAGGGTTATGTGTTAGATTTTTTATTTAGAGTGCATGCATTTAGTGATCACATTAATATTTGAAAATAAAATGAAGAGAAAAAAAAAAAGCAAACACAACTTTTTACTGTGTGATATATTTCCAACATAATATATATATATTTCTATACACACACCGTACACGGCCACTTCTGTTGAAGTTAGCACAGATTTGCTAAATGAAAGTCAATATAGTAAAGTTTGGGACACAATATCCAGTTAGACTGAACTGACATTCTATCGAACTCTGCTGTTTAGCTTGAATTTTGCTCAGTGAAAATTACTCGATTTTGTTTGTGTGCAAATATTACAATAATCACCAGGATTACTTTGTATGGGACCTTTATTTCCTTGTACTATGTACATTTTATGTTACACATATCCATCACCGAAAAATAAATACAAGACAAAAAAAAAAAAATGTGTATATTTACATTTATTTTATACTTGTGGGTGTATTATCCATTTATATTTATTTAATATAAAGAAAATTATAAATAATATCTTTGTGAACTTTTGTCAAGATTTTGACCTTATTACTGTAGATTATTACAAAGATCAGTTGAGCATTGTCACTCTTTGCTACACACTGTGTATAACTTTAAAATCTAACAATTTATATTTATAATAAATGGACAGCAAGGAGTCGCTGCTTTTCCCTGGAGAGGAGATTTTGGATTTCTTAGGATGAATTTCTTTATGGGAATGATTCTCTCCCTGTTGCCTGTATGCTGTGTGAACTAGCAGCCTAGTGCAGATCATGTCACTGTTTGGGGAGACATTGTGGCAACATTTGTATAGTCTGCATCCCTGTGCTATCTCACCCAGACCCTTTCTCGGTGGGGTTAATCCACTTCACAACACACCATTTTGTCCCTAATCTGAACAGGACAGCTCCATGAAGCTATGGGAAAGTGAGCTGCAAGGCTGGCAGCCAGTTACATGACATTCCAGGGCAGGTACACTGCTAAAGTTGTTTTCTTACAATGACATATCTCTGGTAAGTGTCTATTAATGTCATATTGTTATTTTTTTTCTTGCACTTGATATCTGCTCCTATTGTCTGCAGTCATTCAAATCCCCTGTAGTGGTTGAAGTCACTGAGAGCATTTTCAGTCTATATGTTTATCTGGAGAATTCATTTATAGCAAATAAACCAAATAGCCTATTTCAAATGTTTTTTTTTTTTTTTATATATATATATATATATTAATAGAAAGCAGTGTATGGATTTAAATGATCTGTTTAATTCATTTACAATGTCAAGTGATAGAAAAAAATATTTATAATTTTAAGTTAGATTGTATTTCTTTTGTTATGATTAATGTTAGTATTGTTTATATTATGTAATATTTTTTTAAAAAAACTTTAAATAAAAAATATTGGAATATAAATTATGCTAAATATATATTATGTTGAAAAGAAATCATGTTAAATATGTGTTATGATTAAACAGAATCTATCTATCTATCTATCATCTATCTATCCTTGGCTTTATATTAATTGATAAACTCAATTTTAAAGTAATTAATTAATGCACCTATCCAATTTACAGGTGGTTTTCAAGTTCCAATTTTATTTTTACATCCATGCAATACAGAGAGAAGCAATGATATCACACAGTCAGCAGCTGAGGGCTATTATATTAAAATATATAACTAATTGCAATCACAAGTACACTTAATGTAAACAGAGGTTGTGACTTTTTCTTCCAATTTGCTCTATATAAACTGCTACTAAGTAAATTAATCCATTCAGATGTAACCAGTGATCAGTTTTAAAATCTGAATGTAACATTATCGTAATCCCCATTAATATAACAACGTATAACACATTTTTATTTGTACATTGTATTTGTTGTTTAAACCAGTATACTGCTGTAGATTAAGTGTATTAAAATCCTGTAAGATAAAACACCTACATAAGGTAAACAAAAATAACGTACAGCAGAATCAATAAGGAAAAAAAACCCAACAACAACAAACATTATATTATCTGGATTTATTCAATCAACAAAATAGTTTAATTTTCTCTAAATACTTTGTTTTAAATAAATACAAATTCGTTTTCTAAATAATGAACACACCAATAAATCTATCTATCTATCTATCTATCTATCTATCTATCTATCTATCTATCTATCTATCTATCTATCTAATCTATCTATCTAATCTATCTATCTATCTAATCTATCTAATCTATCTAATCTATCTAATCTATCTAATCTATCTAATCTATCTAATCTATCTAATCTATCTAATCTATCTAATCTATCTATCTATCTATCTATCTATCTATCTATCTATCTAACTATCTATCATTATTTAATTAACATTTTATAAATCAGCTGGACATTTGCCAGAAACGAGTAATAGCTGTCTTTGGTGAATACTATTTGAATTTACAATACCACTTTGTCCTGTGATTTTATTTTCCCTGTTAAATAATTTCGGGTTCATAAATATCCCCCAAGACTAGTCTCCTTCTGCCCTAAGACGTTGATAAGGTAAAGTCTCCAGTCTAGACGTGTCTCTCTCTCTCTCTCTCTCTCTCTCTCTCTCTCTCTCTCTCTCTCTCTCTCTCTCTCTCTCTTTCTCCTTTGTTTGGCCAATTCATTTATTCGACTATTTCATTCGTATTTTTCTGCAGAATAAATAAATAAATAAATAAATAACAAAAAACCAACAACATTCCAAAGGGTGTAATATTTACAAACCTGTTTTTATTGTTTCCTACATAGCTCCATGAGAATATGGGAATTGGTAGGAGTGGGTTTGTATTATTTGCTATGATATGTATGGCAGACGTTACATTCATTGCTCAATGCTGATAAAATAAACGCCAATATACATCACTAAATAAAAATACACTAAGTGGTAGAAAAACGATAGCCATAAAAATGTGGAATTATTTATAATAGTGTAAGAACATAGATATTGTCAGAGGAATTTCTAATTTTCACCAACATTAATACCTACCCCTGTATTCTCTGAATATCTGCAAAATATGTTATTTATATGACCTATACGAATATTTCATTTAATTTATTTTTACATTTAATTATCCAAATTAATATGGCAGCAAATTGATCATCTAACAAATCCTAAGTGTTTTTGTACTAAACCTGCTTTATGGAGAATTGACACGAGAATTGCACATTTTAGGCCAAATTACCAAATTGGTAAAATGTTCCTAACCTGCTTTTTCCACTTCTTCTAATTTGTCCTTAAAGCTGCAGTTCTCTTGTGGACTCCTCACAATTCTCTATTTATTTAATAAATGAATCCCAATGAAAAATAGTCAATCACGAGCTGGGAAAAGTCTGGTTTTGCAATACGTTTGATTTGTTTATTTTTTTCTTGTATTTTTGTCTCAGTTTTGCAAGATTGTTGTTAACCCAACGCGACTGCTGTTTAGCACCCACCACACAAGTAAACCGGCGTTATAGCACCTGGAAGACCTGTTAACTAATCCATCCTATAAAATTATGGATAAAGAGAAGTTCTTTCTTCATTTTAACCAATGAAGTGCTGGTATTGGAAGGGTTAATGTAGGACCAGATCATGAATCAAATGCTATGTTCAAACGTTCCAAACATGCCAGAGTGTCTTTCAGACAAGATCATATTTATTTATATTCTCATAACCTGTTTAATGGTTCAGTAACCACATGGAAAATCACAGATCACAACATTGACTCTGTTGAAAGACAAAGGTGCATTTTTCTTTAAAAAAAAAAATACCATGGTAATAATAGTAAAAAATAAAATAATATAATATAATGGTAATACTAGTATAACGTGAATAAAATAAAATATATAAAAAAAAAACAAAGAGCAGAATAAAACATCAACATACATGTAGTTCTATTTAGCAACTAAAACAGATTTTAATTTTGTTTTTGTATCATCTTTAGATAATTCACATTTCACAATATAAATCTACAATCTTTGTTATTATTATTAGTATTACTTTTTTCTGACATCTGGCTAAGCATCATGGGAATTTTAGACTGCATTGAATCAAAAGACCCAAGGGGTGTAAGGTTTAAATAAAACTACTTGTAATGAAATGATATACAGTTTCCTCCTTTTTTGCAAGAGTTACTCTGACCTTATCCAATCTCATTGCTTGGTGTCATTTGGTGCATTGATTTAAATGGTACTCCCAGATCCCTGCACCTGCCCTCTCCTATAATCACATTTAGTCCAATGGATTGTTCTGTAAGCAATCAGAGTTGCACTCTTTTTTTTTCACCATGTAAACCAATCCTCAGTATTATTTTTACAATTAAGTAACTTTTCTGTATTGCAAAGCAAGATGGCAAGAATTCAGACAGCTCCATTTAAGCCTAAAATGAATCCTATAACTAAAAATTTGGCCGAGAATCCCTATGCTTGTCATTGAATGTTACATCTGGATAACTAACAATTGTTTATTTGCTGGCTGCCTTAAAATTTAACTTGTTGTTTTTAAAGTGTCCCCCATGGAATACAATGTGTATTTTTCTAAGACCCTGATGTCATGCAAACATGGTGAAATTATGTTAATTCTCTTTTCCTTTGCTTACTTTGCTTCAATAAATATATTGCATTCTTTAGGTATTTAATGCACGCTGGAGCATTAATTAAAACGTGTGTAATAAATGTAACATATCATGTTTTAAGCGCTGCAGCAGATGTTGGCACTATATAAACACTGTCCTAAACATTATATTCTTGTGATGAGCTAAACACTGACCTGCAATGCTTAAATGCTTAAAATAATGAAGTTAGGGGAAAAGTTATAAAACAAAAATCAGAGTTTAGTATTCTATGTTATATTTCATGGCCTAATAATGATATTTGAGTAAAAAAAAAAAAAAAACCACACACAAAATGAGTTTGAACCTATTCAGTAAATATCGATTTGTTGCGCTGAACTGAAAATTGACTTGCAGTCTTTAAGTTAAAATAATGAAATTCTGATGGGGTGAGTAAGCACCTGTACAAGATAGACTCTTTTCTTTTTGGATCTATTTAACTCACCTGCTGTTATATTCTGTCAGGAAACTTCAAACACTACAAAACTCATACTTCTGATTTGGAACATATTGAGGAGGCTAATGAAATTAATTAAAGACTCTGCAAGTTTTAGTTCATATAATATCGAGGACCATGCACATTGGCCAGATGCCTGAGCTGTGGCGTCATTGCCAGCCTCTTCCTCCATGTTCACAGAGGACAATAGTCCAGATAACTGACTTGCTTACCTGATATTATGAAGAGTTTAGAAATACAAGTAGGACTTACTTTTCCTGGAAGAATGAACAATTTTGAAAGAGGAAGTGGCCAATTTGTGTTGCTGCAATGAAGGATGGCATGGAAGAAGTATACAGTGTACATTTTTAAGACATCCTTCTCTCCTCCAAAACACCATCATGTCTTCTCCTTCCTCTTAAACTCCACCAGCCACCCATTGAAACTCCATACATCCTTCTTGTAAACCCCATCCTCCTCAGGGATCAGGTATCAGTAGTCAGGTATCAGATATCAGGAGTTAGGGATCAGGAGTCAAGTATTAGGAGTCAGGTATCAGATATCAGGAGTAAGCTATCTGATATCAGGCATCAAGGATCAGGAGTCAGGCATCAGATACCGGGAGTCAGGGATCAGGGATCAGGAGTCAGCTATCATGTGTCAGGAGTAAAGGATCGGGAGTCAGGTATCAGATACCAGGAGTCAGGGATTAAGTATCAGGAGTCAGGTATCAAATATCAGGAGTCAGGGATCAGGAGTCAAGTATTAGGAGTCAGGCATCACATATCAGGAGTCTGGGATCAGGAACCAGGAGTCAGGGATCAGGAGTCAGGGATCAGAAGTCAGGCATCAGATATCGGGAGTCAGGGATTAGATATCAGGGGTCAAGGATCAGATATCAGGTATCAGGATTCAGAGGTCAGGAGTCTGGGATCAGGTGTCAGGGATCAGGAGTCAACTGTTAGGAGTCAGGTATCAGATATCAGGAGTCAGGGATCAGGTATCAGGAGCAGGGATGTATTTATCATAAGGCAAACAAGGCATTTGCCTAGGGCGGCACTTTCAGGGGGGGGCGCCAAAAAATGCCACCCTAAGATCCCAGACAAATGCCTTGTTTGCCTCGTGTTCTGGGGCTGTCCGCCTTACTGTGAGTGAGTGAGTGTAGCTGTCAGTGTGTGTCTGTGAGTGATAATGGGTGTGCCTGTGAATGTCTGTATGTCATTTTATGTGTATCTGAGAGTGTGTGCCTGTCAGTGAGTGGGTGTGTCAATGTGTGTGTCTGTCAAAGTGTGTGTTGGTTAAACAGTGTGTGCCAATGACTGTATCTGTCAGTGAGTGTATATCAGTGCATGTATTAATGAGGGCATGTGTCTGTCAGTCAAAAAAATGGCCTTGACATGAATTGAGGGGGCAAATTTAGATTTTGGGGGTGCCCGAATTTAGTTGTGCCTAGGGCAGCACAAATCCAAAATACGCCACTGATCAGGAGCCAGGTTTTAGATATCAGGAGTCAGGGATCTGGTATCAGATATCAGGAGTCAGTAATTGGATATCAGGGATCAGATATCAGGAGTCAGGAATTAGATATCAAGAGTCACGTATGAAGAGTCAAGTATTAGGCATCAGGCATTAAATATCAAGAGTCATGTATCAGATATCAGGAGTCACATATGAGGAGTTAAGTATTAGGCATCATGCATCAGATATTTAGGAGTCAGAGATATCACGAGTCAGGTATCAGATACCAGGAGTTAGGTATCAGATATCAGGAGTCAGGTATCAGATACCAGGAGTCAGGGATCAGGAGTCAAGTTTTAGGAGTTAGGGATCCGGAGTCAGGCATCAAGTATCAGATATCACTAGCTAAGCATTGGGAATCAGAAGTCAGGTATCAGGAGTAAAAAATCAGGTATCAGGAATCCGGAGTCAGGTATCAGATACCAGGAGTCAGAAATCAGGTATCAGAAATCAGGTACCAGGAGGGATGTATCATTAGTTAGGCATCAGGAGTCATCAGATATCAGCAGTCAGGCATCAGATACCAGGAGTCAGGTATCATTAGTCAGACATCAGGAGTCAGGTATCAGGCATCAGGTATCAGGTCTCAGGCATCAGGTATCAACCTTCAGGATGGGATTGTGTGTTTATGTCTCATGGTTATGAGTTTACATAGGACAACCTAAACTGTTTATTTATACTATTATCTATACTCGCAAATGTCATATATGAAACACAATACTTGTGCTATATAAACTCCGGAACAAGGATAAGTCATCATATGTAGAAAACATAAAAAGGATGACTTTGATATTTGATAGATTGTGTGCTTATGTCACATGCTCAGGAGTTTACATAGTACAAGCAATTTTTATGTTTATTTTTTAAATGTTAAATTTTTTTGTGTGCATCAATACAGTAACTGGTGCAATACAGGTACATGTATACATAGTCAATAATGTAGCCTAAAGTAAACAATATTCCTAAAACAAGGAAATTGCACATTTTTGTATAAGTAACAGTGCATAATGATCAACATTTAGGAGACAAATAACAAAGGATACATTGGCTGAGACACAAGGCATTACGGGAGTAGCACAAAGGATTAATAATTATGAAAATAGCCATAAAAATCATATTAAAGGCATCAGTGATCGTAATCTAAACTAGACTATGTACCAACATTAATCGAGAATATAAAGCACGTAGACATGAGGCCCATGAACCAATCTTGGGCATAAATTAAAATCAGTCAATTCCCTTCAAAGGCAGGAAACAGTCCCACATGGTGAAATTCGGACAAATGGCTGTAGGCCCCTGTACGAGTATGTATATAGGTCAAAGACATAACTTACCAGAATTCACTGCCTGAAGTGGTGGTAAGGGTACCGAGGCTTCTCCAATAGTCTAATGAGGCCCAAGTTTCAGTTTTCTCAGGCTTTTCCTTACATAACTAGAAGACAGCTGGTTCTGTGGTTTCCAGGAGTGAACAGGTGCCTTCTGGCTGAAGACACCATCCTGTAGATGTGAATCACTCTGCGGAGCCTGTTGCGGTAAGTTAGATACCTTTTTTTTTATTACAGGAGGCAGTAGACAGAGGCTTAGTTTCATACAGAAATCTACAAAGTGCCTTTCCAAGTTTGCCATGGTAGAGGGCTGTGCACTTTGAAAGTCTTGCGACCACATGGCATCTGCCATCTTAGAAGGGCTTCTGAAAAAACTGGGGGCTCCAAGAACTCTAGCAGGTCTCATTTTTACTGACTGAAGATGCCTGGAATATAAGTGCCACTGAGATAAAGTCTACTAGGATAACCCACTACGAACATGGGGGAAACGGGGATTGAGTCAGAAGCTTCTGAGTCCCAGAAGATTAAGGGTAGAGAGATTGGCCATCTCCCTCTCACCAACATCTCTAAGTAGGCCATAAGGTTGCCTCTGTAAAACTGAGACCACAGAAGCCCGCAAAAATGTTGAGTTTTTTTTAGAGAAAAGGCTGGGAAGAGAGGATAGTTAGGAAGAGAAATTGGAAATAAAGCACAGAATGAAGGTAGATATTGGGTATAGAAGGAATAGACAAGAACTTGGGGAGAGAGGATATGTGAAAATAGACTGAGATGAGCAAGAGAAACTGGGAGAAACTGGTGAGATGGCAGAGACGGTACAGATGAAGACTAAAAATACTATGTGATCCTCCACCCAAAAGTTCAACACATTACCATATCACCACATCTGACTACTCTCTTTCACGCCATCTCCAAGATTTTTTTTCCTTCTATTTCCAAGTCGCAGTTTGTTTCTCCTCCATACTAGGATCAACCATAGGGCCTACAGGCACCATGAAGACAACCTGGCCAAACCTGGACTCATTCACTATCTCTATACTTAGATGTACAGCGCTACGGAATGTGACGACGCTATATAAATAATAAAATAATAATAATAATAATAATGGGGAGGCAAACTGGTAAACTGCACAAGGTCCATGGGAGCTTAATTGCTCATATCTTAGCAAGGGTATGAAGCATTAGAGATATAGTATTACATATGGCAATACCTAGCGGTATTTCACAGCAGTTCCACAAGCAAATTAGGATAGAGACACAAATATAACTTTTGTACTTTACACTTGGTGGAATAAAAAACATTAATAAAATAGTGAAATATTCTTATGGGTATTTGTAAGACTTCTGCTCACATTGAGATGCAATACAAAGCAGGAGAAAGACCCCATCAGAATACAAATAGTGAGGAACAGATGAAACAATTTTTCCCTGGTCCCCCACACAAGTTCATATGACAATGTGGCCTATGTTCCGGCTGCACCCTCTGTAATTACTACTCTTATTCCACTGTGGAAATCTTCTATTTTAGGCTGTGGTATGCCACATCGTTGAAATAGATCTGATTACTCTCTGCCCAGTAAAGGGCCACATCTGGAGTACAGATAATTAACCACAATCTATACATTGTGCCAATAGATGATATATAAGACATAGTAATGGTTTTTACATGTGATATCATTTTTCCCATATTTTTTATTTTCCTATTGAACTTAATTGCATCTTATAATAATAGTAGCTGATTTGCATATTGCTCCAAATGATGGTACCTATACTAAAAAACAGCCAGTCATCCTGGCATTCATACCTGGATGGGTGGACACGTTATAACCATGTAGTTGGAAAAAAAATGCTCAATTAACATCTCCTAAAGCAACAGAAAATATTATTTATCTTTTTTTCTTGGTTTATCATAGTTATTGTTTTAGCAGATGTTATGGGTAAAAGTGAAAGCCATTACAGGTATCACAAACCCATGATTTACATGAAAGAGTGCCCTTATAACTTTGGAAGTCCAACAAGTTAGAAGTTCTATAATTATTATATTCCTAGCGCTCGCTGCCTTACTATATTTGCATATATGATATATAATGTAATAAACGCATTTTATTCTACAAGTGTGATCCTTGCCAACAAGTTCATACAAAATATACCCCGATCCATTTCACAGATAAAAAAGATATCCTTCCGATAAAAAGGTTCTCGTTGACATACAACTCCCAATACCCTCAGCCATCCATTCGATGGCATCTTTCGTTAGAAATGTTTCCCACCTAGTAACAGCTGGAACTGACTAAGCTTCCATTAAATTTGTCATCTGCATCAAATTCCTCAACAAAGACCCTCAATGTCACCTACACCGAGAGAACTTGAATGCCAGGAAGTTTAAGCCTATTAGAGTCGGACTAAGAATTGCATTCAGTGGAGAGAGAGTAAAAGGCTCTATTAAGACCCGAGAGTTGACAATTAGATTATAGTTCAGTTGCTAGTGGATAATGTGCTAAAAGCTTTCTCACTCAGTGTAACTCCTTACTGAAAATTATTCACACTTTGCAGGTTAGCGTACACACATATAGCCAGCAGAGGATTGAGTCAATGGGGAAAAGCAATGCATGGGCACAGTTTTATTTCACATACACAAATACAACGTGTATGACAAGCAGCACTTTCTAGTGCTGGTCTCCAAACACCTATTACAATCAATAAACAGATATAATATGTAGTTTAGCATTTTATTTACATCAGAAGTTACAGGGATTTATTAAAAACACAGTTTTAAAAACACACGCCTACATTGCTTCATGATGCATGTATGTTTTATGTAGGACAAATTACTGCTCCCCATAATCAAACTTGGAACTAATATCGATTTTAATGCAGTTTTTGACACTGACAGATGTAGGGTGATAAGGTGCCTCTTTAAAGGACCACTATTGTGCCAGGAAAACATACTCGTTTTCCTGGTACTATAGTGCCCTGAGGGTGCCCCCACCCTCATGGCCCCCCTCCCGCCCGGCTCTGAGGAGAGGAAAGGGTTAAAACTTACCTTTATTCCAGCGCCGGGCGGGGAGCTCTCCTCCTCCTCTCCGCCTCCGATCCTCCCTTTCGGCTGAATGCGCATGCGCGGCAAGAGCTGCGCGCGCATTCAGCCGGTCTCATAGGAAAGCATTATCAATGCTTTCCTATGGACGCTTGCATGCTCTCACTGTGATTTTCACAGTGAGAATCACGCAAGCGCCTCTAGCGGCTGTCAGTGAGACAGCCACTAGAGGATTTAGAGGCTGGCTTAACCCTTATATAAACATAGCAGTTTCTCTGAAACTGCTATGTTTATATAAAAAAGGGTTAAACCTAGCTGTACCTGGCACCCAGACCACTTCATTAAGCTGAAGTGGTCTGGGTGCCTAGAGTGGACCTTTAAGCTCTTTCACTGCTGGAAATTCTTTCGATTTAAAATTTGCAGAAGACCAAGGGAATTTTGAACAATATATTGCTTTTTACTTTTCGCCAAAATTACCGTCCTTTCTCCTCTTTCAAATAAGAATTCTTATGACATATTAATTAAAACAATGAATACCACTCCCTTCTTGGTGTATGTATCCTCTTCCAATAAGTTAAAAATCTTAATAAAAAGTAAAAAAAGAAGTCTTGAGGTCCTGTTGCAGGCTCCCTTCAGTCAGCCAAAGTACTCCTCATTTCAATGAGAGACATTCATTACCCAATTATATTGCTGGACTTGTGCATTTATAAGCTTGTTTCTTCTTGTTATCCCTTTTTGCATAGTGCAATGTCTTCATAGATCAGGAAACCAATGGTAGAGAGGTTTGGAGAAGCTACTTTGGATTGCTGGCTAAATGAAAAGTGGGATAAGCCTTACTCACCTACTGGGCCACCAATGAGAAAGAAAATTAAAGACTATTGGAAAGGGGATTGTGGCTGAGTAATTTTTTTACTGTGATACTGATTTTATACAGTCCCTGAAAAAGTTCTCCAACACAATGAAATACTTTGGACCCTTTTTCTTTAAAATTTTCAATTTAATTAGCAATATTTTTTTATAGATTTGCTATCGAGTTTGCTGAAAGAAGTAATACATTTATATGCAACACTAAGCCCGACAGCTAAGAGAGGTCCTCGGCTCAGGGGATTTATCAGTTTAAAGGGCCCCAGAATATAGGAGGAGGCTTCCTGTAGCTTTATATTCCCTTTTGATATGCAAACGCAATTTGATTGTAGAAGCCATTATTTATTAAAGCAATTTACATTTCTTTCTTTTTAAAATTTCTTTATTTTTGTTTGTTTTAGAAACAAGCTATATCCTCTATTGGTTGTTTGATATAGAGCTGTAACCTTGACTCATATTTTGGGTGTAATTCTAATTTGTATCTTAGGACCAATACATGTAGAAGATCTAGCAATGTCAAGGCAGAAGTGACAATACCTGTCCAGCAAAAATCTCTTACACTTGGCACATGAGCAGGTCCCAATCCATGTCCTGAGAAATAAGCAACAAATCACCTGGGTGTACTCAAAACTTTCATTATGGCTGGACACCACTCTTAGTAAATGTAGAAGGTCCAGACCTTCTAAACTGTTGAGATCAGGTTCACATGTAAAGAAATCGTTCAGACAAGTCATAGATAACTTAAAAGTTGGGGAAATCAGTTTCTGCACACTGATTTCATCTTTTCAACGACTCACTGGTGATGATGCAAAATAACACAAAGAACTCCAAAGTCCCAGATAAAAATCCCCTATCAAGGGCCAGCCCATAGCAAACATGAGTATCATGAGACCAAGAGTTATAAAGAGAGAGAGAGAGAGACACACACACACACACATGTTTGAATCCTGGTCAGACCACCTCACCAGTGCCCAGGAACAATTTACTGCCACTTATGGTCCAAAATGTGATGACAGCATGGAATGTTATTGGTCCTTAGACCAATAGTTTGATTTAGTTCTACATTTTAACTTCTACTTTAAAAGCGTCAATTTCATTTACAGACATTTTATGCATGCATGAGATTTATGAAGATGGCAACAGGTAGTTGAAATAAATATGTAATTCACAGCTGTATGCTGTATGCTTGTGTGGAAACCTTATATATGTCTTAATTGACAATAAGGAACAGGATGTTACTGGGAATAAACTTTTTTTTCAAAAAAAATGCCAATCTTTGACAATATTATGTCAGTAGACTTAAGTTTTCTTTATATTTTTCTTTGTGTTGATTCAGATTACAGGTGACAAGTTGAGTGTACTTTTTCAATCCCAATAAATAAGTAGTTTTATTGAATTTACTTCAAAGCAAGATTGTATTTCCATGTATTTTAAAATAAGTAAAAGGTATAATGTACCAGATGAATAGTAACGACTTGTTTGTAAATTAAAGGGACACTATAATTATAGGAATCCAAACATGTATTTCTAACACTATAATTTTGGACTATCTATTAGAGTCCCCAGCTACAATCAGAGTGGAGAAATAAGTATACTTACCATTTCTCCATCACCTCACCGCTCTCGCCGTGGCTGTCCCCACCTCCATGGCTGAGATTATCAATCTTCGCAGTTAATCCAGTGATTTCCATAAGCAACATCTCAATGCATCTCTATGGGTCTCTAGGATTCACCTCTAGTTGCTGTATGAGTGACTGCCACCAGGGGTGTTACTAAGCAGCAATGTAAACACTGCCTTTTCTCAGAAAAGGCAGTGTTTACATTGAAAAGCCTGCAGGGACATGCTATACTCACCAGGACAATTACATTAAGCTGTAGTGGTTCTGGTGACTAATGTTTTTCTTTAACAAACTCAATTTGTTTGTTATCATAGACATAGTCTACCCATTTACTTTCACTTACTAGAAATACTATTTCATCTAACAGAATTATCAGGAAGGAAATCAGAACAGGAGCTCAAAAGTAGCAAGAAAGGAAGGAGAAGCTGATGCACTATAAAAGTAACAACCAGATGACTTTTGACAGACTTGCATTGCATTTTAAGGCTGCTCTTTTCTTGCAATTAATAACGTCCATGAAATCCCTTCTGTCATTACTTGGAGCCTGGAGCACTTAAAGTGTTTGATAGTGTTTCAGGAATTCTGCACAGGCACCTTCATTCTGATGGTTTACGCTACTGTGAGATGTCAGCTTCTGATCCCCACTGGAGAAATAAATGGCTAGTAATTCCTACGAGACATCTACTTTGCATCATTTTTTATTCATAATTTCCTTTTTACTCAAATGATTAAATGATCCACATAGTTACCATATCTTTCTACCATTGGTTTCCTGATCTATGAAGACATTGCACCATGCAAGAAGGGATAACAAGAAGGCCTATCTATGGTCAGAGAGGTAAACAAATTTTTACTTAAACTTTGTGTTTACGGTAACTATGCTTAACTATTTGTTTTATTTGGTGTTATTTTTATTGGATGTATTGTATATTGTTTTGTATATGAATTCGGATTCTGCAGAAAGAAAAAAACAGAAAACGAAACATCACACACCTTCAGGAAGGGGAGGAGGTGTCAGACATACAAATGTACACAATTAGGGATTATTCTAGCCTCGGTGAGGGAATAATCTAAATTTTATTAAAGACAGGAGGCGGATATTTGCTTTATCTTCTTTACTGAAACCTCCAGCAGCAAAGAAACAGTTAACAGAACTTTTCAAAACAACCAATTAGAACAAAGCAACAGTAGTATAAAACCCCTAAGCAGGCTCTTCCACTTCCTCTTTCTTTGATGAGGTCGGGCAGGAGAGCAAGGAAACCAACAAATCCACCTTGTAGCAGACACATCCAGAGAAACAATCGTCAAGCCCAGAGAGAAAACAAATTACACTGCAAGAAAAAGGAAAACATTGTGAAAGTAAACTGTCAAGGCAAGATGTCATATCCATACAATATCACTTGCACATCATAATACCTGATGAATAAACAAAGTCTACAGATCTTATGAAGACTTAGTATCTAGTATGTAACTAAACTAAAAGGCATTGACGAAACATAATTACAACACAAACATGATGAATAAAATGCACAAGGACAATCATCACCGAATAATAGAAATAACCATTATTATGTAAAACCATGCATTCACAAAACATAACAATATTCCCAATTAATTATAATAGAATAAGACCCAAATCCAAGGAGGGAACGTAAAAAAGAAAAGGGGGGAAATATTCGCCTCCTGTCTTTAATAAAATTTAGATTATTCCCTCACCGAGGCTAGAATAATCCCTAATTTTATGGCAGGACAGGAGGCTTCATATTTGCAATTTTAACGCCCAAATAGTAGAACCAGAAGCAATATGAGATAGAGGACTGAAATAAAAGGAGAATGGAAAAACCCATTCCCTAAACCAAGCAGCGTTGTAGAGAAAATGCAGAAGGGACCCAACTACTTCCAAAGTTTTTGAGGTGACAGCACCCAGAACCAAAAAGTGTCCGAGAAGAACTCTCAAGGTCAGCCAATGAGAGGATCCACCAAATCAAATGGGCGAACGAAGATGCAGTAACAGTCCAAACCGGCCGTGCGCAGAAATCAACAGCTGTCCATGAGTAGATGGACGAAAGAACCAGATTCTGGATCTACATGGACGTGTACAACCTGTCAGAACTGTGGCCTATCCGGAGAATAGGGGTACAACACAGAGGACGAATAGAAATAAAATATGTGTGGAGCAGAAGCCGATGTACTGAACGGCAAGAAGGAAGCAGACACTACATCGATACCATGATGTCAGAACGCCATGAAATACAAGATGCACTGGGGAAAACCGTAAGCGGAAAAATTGTCGCAAGGCAAGGAAATGCAGAACACACAATACCACTATAATTGAGGAATAGCGAGAGATAGGGCTCCTGTAAGGTATACACCTCATGGTAGACTGCAGACCAAGAGATCCTTACCAATGCCATTAATCTTGAGAAAACGCACATGAGTCGTCCACTAGCTGACATAGGACGTGAATGGCCCCATACGATCCTACCCTGAGAGGGCAACTCAGCCAGACAATGGGGACAGCCATAATAAGGACCGTCATACGGACCCAAACATCTCTCCAGACACCAGTCGTGGCAGGCTACCCCTGTGGAACCCACACAGGACATTATGAGACAGGGAGTCATGGATTGCTTTCCCATGGCAAACTCCAGCAAAAAGGGGAAAGCACGGAGGACTCCTCCGAAGTGGTGTGGCCAGGCGAAACGACACTCCCAGGAATTCGGTCTGAAGCAAAGCCCGAAGTATCCTGGAGGTAAACGGGATGCATACGCCCTGAAGGAGACCAAGGTTGGAAAAGGCTTCTCTCGCCTCGCTGAGGATTCGGCAGCCAGCTGGAGAACCGCTCCGTATGGCGGTTCGCACCGAATTTAATCATGCCAGTACTCAAGACTCCGGAGGGTGAGGCAACCAATCAATCATTGTCCCGCAGACATTCTGTCACAAATTACGAATACTTGTCCAGACGCTATAGATAGCGATTCTACGTGAGATCCGACTGCAGTCCGTAGTGGGCAACCAGTGATAAGTCCACGCCGGAAGGTAGCGAGCAGTACTACTTCCTCTGTGAAAGCTGTGAATGTTGAACAAACCTGCAGGTAGTTCCATGCAGTTGGCACGAAGAGGTCCCTCCTCCGGACTCCAGAGTCCAAGCCGCAGTTGGTTGGGGTCCGAAACTCCTAGGTAGGTCAGGTCCCCCTATGTCGGAGTCATCAGTTAAGTTTTAGATGAGCTTCATCCGAGGTCACATGATTCGGTCGTACCAGGCCGAAGACCCGTGAAAGCGTCATGTTGGAGCGGCTGATAGTACTGGATCCTGGAGGTATGGCCTCGATGGCGAATAATAACCGGTCAATCGACCGGGTTGGGCCCCTAAGTGTGACCCGCGGGTTGTGGAGCATATGCCTGGTATTTTCCTTGAAGACGGACATCTTGGTCCTCGGGAGGCGGAGCACCGCCTGGACCGAATATTCTATTAAAGACCAGAAACTGGGTTGCCTGGGAGTGAGTCAGATTCAATATGTCCATGTTGATGGCGAAATCCATGCGGGTTTCTTTCATGTCTAGTTGAGGGAGAGAACCAATCGTCCACGCCGAGCAGCTCTCTGAGGGGATGAGTGCCCTCCATCTCGAAGTGTCCACAGGCGACATGTGCATTGGGAGCATGTAGCTTGGGGATGGGGCGGGAGTTCACTCCACCGCACCCTTTGCCCAGCATGGCAACTTCGGAATGGACGTCTCTTTGGTCATGCGTATCGCTCATGGAACGGTCAAAGGTTCCGCAACCTTGATCCTGAGTCCGGGCACGGTCCGAGAGACCTCTGGGGCTAGTTAAGGGGAACCCTATGAATAGACTTGTCAGCTCAATATGTACGTGAGGGTAACTCTGGAGAGCAGACCCAGCACTTGGATGCCAAATCCGCCAGTTTGATGTCCAGCTTGGACAGGGGCCGTTTCGCGGTTCTCAGGGGTAGAAACCAACTAGGCGATACCTATAAGTCATATCGGTCCATTCCAAAGGGAATTTAGTCTTCTCCGCTTTCCAAGCTGTAACGCGCCGTTTGTCCCAAGGAAACATCTGTGTCCGAGTGTCATCGACATCCAGTCGTTAGTCCCAGATAGAGTGCAAACCCTGTATCAGGTGTTTGCGGAGTCTTTTCTGGACTCCGTCATGAAGACTGATCCTCTTGATGAATCCATCCATTAGCCAACGCGTACAAGGGGTGGCCGGTGGAGTGTCCCCTGTAGGGTACTGATGGTTTCTGGCAGTGAGGTCAGGGGGGTGGCATGAGGACAGGTCAAGTGACCTTCTGGGTGCGGGAGATTTGTCCTTCGGTCGTGATTGCATAACTGCCATAGAGGTAACACTGTCAGAGTGATACCTGGTGCGGCCAGCTGGGGGTCACCCAGCGTGCAAGAGGGGGTCACTCAACAAGCACAAGCATACCATGCAGTATAGGCCAGCAGGGGAGGGGGTCACCCTCAGTCTGAACATAATCGGACACTGTAAGTACAGTAGTGCCATAGTGGTTAGCCGTATAATAAAGTAACCAGACATTGCCGGTCCAGCAGTGCAGACGGCAGGAGGGGGTCACCCTCATATAACCATAACCGGGCATTGCAGATCCAGCAGTGCTGTAGGTAAGAGGGGTTCAAACTCAGTGTGGTATCAGAGGTCTGTACACCCAGTAGTGCAGTCAGCGAGAGGGGGTCACCCTCATTATGGTTATAACGGGACCCTTTAGGTCCAGCAGAATAGTCCACAGGAGGGGGCCACCCTCAGTATCTGCGTATAGCAGGGCACCGTAAGAACAGTAGCTCAATCAGTGGGAGGGGTACCCTCTTTTACGGGTATACCCGGACGCTGCAGGCCCAGCAGTGCAGACTGTAGGAGGGGTTCCCCCTCGGTATGATAATAACAGGACATTGCCGGAGCATTAGTGTAGGAAGCAGGAGGGGGTCACCCTCAGCATTAATCCTACAGGACACCGTAGAGCCAGCAGGATACTCATTGGTAGCCATGTTGCCAGAGGGAGGGGGTCACCCAGCCCACAATGGTGTCATACGTCCATTATTATGGTCCAGTAGCGGGTAGAGCCCCAGAAATATGGACGGGGTGGTCACCCCACGTAATAACAGGGCTGTATGTGGGGCCAGTTAGCCCCCCTGAGGGGTAGAAGGGTCCATATAGCTAGAAGCTGACTAACATCTACAGACTACTCAGGTATTATATTAGGATACACTTTCGAAGTGTATGTATACTGGAAAAATTGAAGTACCTTGCAGGAAGGGCAGCAAATCCTAGGCAGGGGAGCTAGGTGCTGAAAAACAGGCCATTTAATTTTTATGAGAAATGACTGAACCTTAAGAGAAAGACTTGATTAGCATATATCACATGTGGCATAGTCTTGTTAAACAATGATTTTTTTAAACAATGATTTTTATTTGAGCAGTAACATGCCCCTTTAAATCTGAGATTCACATTTAATTAGTAAAAAACCGTGACAAGTCTACTGCCAAGATAGGGAACATAGTCACATAGCATCAGACATCATAGTAAGCTGCAGTTGTGAGCTGTGGGAGTGCCTGGGACAGATCCTGCTATCCAGGATCTGTTATATATGCAGCATGTTAGACGGGCACAGTAAATAGGGGGATAGCTGAAAAACTTGGCTATCTCCCCTGATAGAGGGGAGGCTGGCCACATGGCCAGCAGGCAGCAGGGCAGCTCGGTGGGTGAGATCGGGCTGTTCGCAATGCACGGACCCATGCGGTTCCAACAAAATGGCCACCGCAGTTCCAACAAAATGGCCGCCGCGGAGGCAAAAAATGAGCGCGGCCTACTGCGTGGTGATCGTGCGCCATTGCCACGGTTGAAAAAGCTGCTCAGCAAGCGGCCAGGGGCCGCGGGGAGCAGGTGGGGAATAAGGGAGAAAGGGTATGGGTGACAGAGCCCAGGGGGGGCACCTGGGGAGGGGAAACAGATTACAGGCAGAGCCAAAGCAGGGACACCCATTCCCCATACAGCAGAATGAGAAAAACTGCCTAAAGTAACAATAAATCAATGAGCAGTATCCAGAATCTATCAGATAAATAGCCTAAATACAGCAACAGATGTTAACAAGTGTTAACAAGATGGCCGCCACGCCGGGGTCTGATGCCTTCCCTCAGCCTCCTCCGACACACGTGGACCCGCTCCTGCAGGCTCTGGACTCCCTATTTGCCAGATTCTGGGAAAAGCTATCTGCCCGAGAACATACCTTGCCTGCCACCTTTACAAGCCAAGCCAAGATCCCCCTGATAGGCATAAAGGACAGGGGATGCAGAGCTGGGCCTCCACCAAGCATCCCCCACTCGACACCATGGAGGCGAAGACGCAAGCGGCTGGCGCCTAAACGCCAAAGACACAGCACACAAACTTGCTCCCGCTCAATTAGATGGTGGAGCCCTTCTAGCCCACCCAGGCAAGGGCCCTGTGGAAAGAGAGACCGGCCACAGGAAACTAGAGGCTCGGGAGCGCAACCCACGGCGATCAGACGTGGATCACAGATGAAAAGCCTCATACTGCAGCGACTAGCAATTGGAGCCCGGCAGGGTCATCCCTCACATAGAGCAGTGGAAGCAGCTCACCTAAGGTACAGCAGTGGCAATCAACCAAGCTGGGGATCCCACAAAGAGGACCGACACTTGGCGCAGACCAGATGGAGGATGAAAGGAGTCACCAGAACGGGCTATCAAACAGACTATCTATTGAAGCATATTAATGGCATCGGATGAGGGGATGCAACTGCCCGCGTTCCAGCTGACAGCTTGCTCACGGTGTGGGACTTACCTGGCAAGAACAACAACCGTACCTTCTCTTCTAATCTGATATGTTTATTTAATGAGTGCTCTACTTGCCCATGCACTACTTGCCCATACACTGTTTGCTCACGCATTGTTTGCCCATTCGCTGTTTATCTATATGTTATGTGCCTAAGCACAATCTACCTACTAAGTCTGCAGCCTCTATACTGCAGAACCACCTTCTGGCCCACACCTATATGAGTTACTTGCTGTGCAGTAGACAAAAACGCTGTGGTCTCCCATAACTCTTGTACCCTAGCTTTGTACGTGCCTCAATAACCTTGCTTATTAACCGATTACTTGTTTGTCCCTTATGTGTACTGTTATTTTACAAAGTGCATTATATCAAACCAGGGCACTCTATTTTCACGTACATAAAATTTGCGTTTGTCCATATTCACCCTGTTTCATAGTTTACTCAAATACTAATATAAAAACTGTGCAGAATAATCTCCATGCTACCTAATGGCTAAATGTTTGTTTATATGCTTGTCAAGCTGTTGGGGCATGACGAGCCCGCTTGTTATATTTTCATGCACGCAAAAATAAAGAATTAAAAAAAAACCAAAAAAAAAAAAAACACAAGTGATACAGCAGCTACATAGCATGAAGTGGTATAGGAAATAACACAGAATAAACTGCCTAGCTAAACCCAGCAATAGACTGTCTACCTAAACACAGCAAACAAACTGTAAAAACAAATCCAGCAAGAAAACCTGCCTAAATAAATCCAGCAATTAAGCTGCCTAAACAAACCTAGTAAATAGACTGATTAAATAGACTGTTTAAATTAACAAGCAGCATGTAGGATAAAAAACAACCCAGAGCAGAGACAACTCTGAGTTGGTGAGTGCTCACCTGGAGGCAGCAGCAAAGAAAGAGGAAGTGGAAGAGCCTGCTTAGGGGTTTTATACTACTGTTGCTTTGTTCTGATTGGTTGTTTTGAAAAGTTCTATTAACTGTTTCTTTGCTGCTGGAGGTTTCAGTAAAGAAGGTAAAGCAAATATAAAGCCTCCTGTCCTGCCATAAAATTGGGCAAATAACAGACAGAATACAATAAGTTGTGGATACAGGCCATGAAAGGAAGTCAACTGTTTCTCAATTCTAAGCACATTTTACTCTAAGAAAATAGAGTTAAACTGTGACATAAACTCACCTTGCAGTCCCTGCACCCAGTGGCCGTGCGTCTGCATGACTGACACTTGCGGCATGTTAATGGACGCCGGCCACTGCGGATTTACGGCAAAATATACCCCCACGCCCGCTCACGTGATTGACGACGTCGGCGTGCACGTGACGTCACGCATGCACCGCGCGTGCACGTTTTGGGGTCAAAGTGCGATTTCAGACAATCAGAATAGTAAAGCAGGTATTTAAACCTAAAAAAATACTTTCCCTCATTGCCCTGTCGTGGTTTCCCTAGTGGTCATCCGAGAGCGCTTTCCTTATTCTGGTTATTCTGGTTATTTGACTTTGACATTGATTTTGACTTCCCTGTTTTCTGGTATCCCTGACCTCTGGCTTTCCTTTATCGTTGTGTCCCTTTCTGTGTCCCCTGGCCTCGGCTACTCCTGACTATTCTTTGGTACGTGAGTCCAGCCGTTCTAAGGCCCGGTATACGTTACCTATCAGTCTCCTGTGTTACATGGTTCTACGTGCTGGATCATACTGTAATCCTAACACAAACACCTTTACAAAAAACCTAATTATGTATAGTTAAAACCAAAACTTTAAGTATATAAATTTAATTAAAGCTTTAAAAAGAAATAAAAAAAATGTTTAATAGAGAGCTAGTAATATGGGTTGTTGGAAGTGCGGGTTAGCTGAGAATGGATGTATTGTTGACATCATCATGAAAATGTAGTGATGGGGGAGATGTTAATAGCTTTGTAGGTAAGTGGTAATATTTTCAATTTGACTTTAAAGGATACAGGAACATATCCAATGGAAAGTCAAAGGAGCAAAGTTTGAAAGTAGTGACACGTAAGAAAGATAAGTTTGGGAGCAGCATTCCTTACAGACTAAAGTGTGTGTGGGGGAGGGGGTATGGGAAGTCTAATTAGGGCAGAATTACAGGTGTTGATGAGAGAAATGATAGGCACATGCACTAGTGCTTCAATGTATAAACGTGAGGAATGTGACACACTGCATATGGGGTTTAAAAGTGAGGCCATAATCATTTCTAACATAATGGTAACAAACTTGTAAAGTTGGGATGATACAGGAAGGCCAACAAGAGTCTTTGTTTAGAAGGAGAAGACACGAGAAGGAGTAAAGAGATGAAACAGAACGGGAAAAGGGATTTTTGAAGATATGTTATATGGGAGATATAAAATAAGAACCAGGGGAGCACAGATCAATAAAAGCCAAGGTTGTTACAGGTTTAAAGAAGGAGAAAGTAACCAAAAAGCAGCAGAGAGGTGAAGAAGAATTAGTGCTAAGAAGTAAATTTCGAGTTTCATCATGATTAAGTCATTGGCATTATTATTTAAGCTGTTTTAATAGAGTGAAGGTAATAGAAGCTAGATTGAAGAAGGTCAAGAAAAGAGTTGGAGTTGATAAAATGCATTAGACTGGTAAAAACTGCGGCAAGGGTATGGAATGGTATTTAGATGGAGATGTTCGTTGAAGAGGTGAGTGATACAGTGTTTAATAGAAGTTCATACGAAACTAGCAGATAAAGAGATTGAATATATGAATTAAGAATGTCACATTCCAATGGGGAAAGAGATCCGATGAGGTGCAAGGAAATGGGACCTGTGGGGGGAGGGAGGGGAGTGAGTGGGGGTGGTAGAGTATGTGCTGAAATTTTCTGATCAGTGAATAAAGAGAGAAGGCAGGATGGAGAGAAGAAGCTAATCAAAAGTCAAACAGAATGGAAGAGTAGTGAAGTGGAGAGTTTTCTGTAAATTTTTACTGTAATCAATCTTTGTCAGCAGAGTAATTAGCAAATCTATTAGCTGTTAGGTTAGAATTGGGAAGGGTTATGGCAGGGAGACATAAGAAGTTAAAGGTATTGAAACAATTTGTAATATTGAAGTGCTTATAAGGTTGAAATATACAATTGTTTAGCAAGGAAGAAGCTTGGAATTGTCAGGGACCAGGAACCAGACAGAGACAGAAGTAGATGCAAACACACCTTTATTAATAAATAACAAATAATAAACAAAAGCAAAGTCCAGGAATCAAGCAGGGGTCAGTCACCAGAGCGGGTAGTCAGACAAGCCAGGATCAGGAGCACGGAGAGCAGCGGAGTCAGGAACAAGGCCGGAGTCAGGAACCAGGATCAAACAGGAAACACAGGAACAAGGAGACTTCTGGGAAACAGGAAACCACGCAAGGGCAAGGAGGTTCTGGGCTTAGCTGCTTAAATAGGCAGAACTGATTAGCAGCAGGGTTGATTACTACTCACAGGTGAGTAACCGTGGCAACAAGCAGAAGCAGCTCATAGTAATTGCAGCTGCAAACTCAATCACTGAAACAGACAGGTTTGCTGTTTGAAACAGCAAAGAAACCCTGACAGGAATATTTCATGTAGGAAGTCTGAAGTGGTACAAGACATTTCCTCCAAAAGCGTTAATATATAATATATAATATATAAAGAAAGAAGAAGAGCAAGCTTGTTCTGGACTGGGAAATGACGCTCACGATTCCAAACACAATGGGCTTTATATCACTAAAGTGGTCATGGTGCTTGGAGTAAGGCTTTGACAGTGCAGGAGATATTAACTTCTAAAGTAAACACGTTGTTCTGTAAAATCTGATTGAAAATTAAGTATGTATTTCTTGAAGACCGAGTAAATCGCACCCTGGGGTGTTTGGCTAGGCCTGCATAAACAAAAGCAGTTCAACTCCAAAATAGCATATAAATTGCAGTGAGATTTCAGAGCATGATTTATACAGTTCTGGTGCTTAGAATATCCCTTTAATGTCCCTTTTCACTGCATTGCCTTACTTAGTCATGCTCTGTGGAAGCAGTTTATCTTACAAAGCTATACACAATTTAAACAGCCGAAACTGTGCCAGAGTAAATTTTTGATGCCCAGTGCTCATCATGATATCAAAGTTTGGAAATATACACAAACGTTTAATTACCTACACAGTCCTTGGTCACATATGTGTTTCTCACCAAAAAAAAAAAAAGAAGCTTAGAGATGGCTACTCCAACTGAAGGATCACTTCCATAGGTAAAGATGACTATGAATTTCCTCTCACCCTTATTAATATCATGTCTGACATGGACGAAAAAGGACTCTCATCTACTCAGACCAAATCCCATATATCTCGTTTGTTAGTAATGTCACTAAACAGAAGTGATTATGTTTATAGATTATACGTGCTGAATAATGCTACATAGAAAAAGAACATCTATAAAGTTAGCCTCAGGGGAATCACAAACAAATTAAATATCTGGCATGTTTGGCATTAGTTGGGTATGGCCATGTTCATATAATTTAGTGTGGAATACAGGAATCTTGTCTGTTCATTCTGTATATCAGAACTGTGCATACATGTCATGTTATTTGGCATCATATAGTCAATAGTTACAATTTAAAATTTCCGATGTATGTGGTGTTAAATGAAACATTATACACTAGACTCCTCACTAAACACATACGATTTATCATGATTAAATATGAAAGATAAATAAATAGTCTCAATTATGAGGTTGCAGAATGTCCAATGCTAGGCTTTTTGTGACCAGTCCAAACCAATAAACAAGGAAACAAAACAGTGAGAGCCAGGTTCCATTCCTATCCTGCCGTAGGTCAATGAGTAACAATTTAGTGCCCACCTGGTATAGAAGCAAGTCAATCAGTATACGATTAGGGTGCTTTTTATCATCAGACCTACATATTTTTTGCTTTTCAGAGATGATAAGGAAACACACTGGATACACATTTTGAATACAATTAGAATAATTAATAATGTGTACAGGAAATTCATATTTTTTTCTCTACTTTTGTGAATTATCTATAATAGAAAAATATAGAAAAGTGAGGAGAACATCCAATAGTGCTATACCATTTAATGATCATTTAAATAAAAGTGAAACTAATTATACTCAAACCATGTTGAGCAGTAACTATGCTCAGATAATTCAAGTTAGTAATGGTACAATTCCCACCAAGGGATTCCCAGGATTACACCCAGGCCAATTCAGAGGTAAAATATGGAAATATATGGAATATTTTCAAAAAATAAAACAATTAAAGACATATATTTCTTAATAATCACTTATAAACGCGTTTCGCCCAAAGGATTTGTCAAAGCCATTCTTTTCTATAATGTATGGACACTGGAATTTGGAGTATCTATTTTGAAATGTGCTGATGGGGATTGTACTTCCCACGCTGAATATTACTGAGCTAATGTGAATAGCTCTAAATAACTTGTGTTATTTATATATTTTAAACTTCTTAAAGCATTACATGTTGATTGATGGTTCCTTGAAATAACTACAAGTAACAATGTCTTACAAAATACCTACAAAATTTTAAACATTTTTACGTGCATCTTACACATTTTTATTTATTTTTTCTGGTTATGACTTATTATTTTTTGTGGGTAATTGTCTGCTAAGTCTGCTGCCTTTTACATGAGCTGTTGAACATTATTCTCTGTACATTAGTGCAGATAATAGAGTAAAAAAGTCCATTTATACCTAAAAGTACATTAATTTAAATATTTTGACTTTTTTGAGCAACAGATATATTAACATGAGGTTTTAGTTACTATGGAAATGTGCTTGGTTTTATTCACTTTGAATCTATTTGCGTAGGAGTTCTCTGTCAGACAAATTATACAAAAAAGAAAAATCGACAAGTGGAATCCAGTACACTCTCTATGGGGCCCTGCTTGAAACGGAAATCATAGATCCTTTTCCCTTTTATATATTAATATCTATTGTTTGCACTGAGGGGAAAACACTCATAGTACTTAGCAAACTCTTAGGGACTCTTTCATTTACAAAACAATTTGATGACATGCCATCTTGAAGCAGTTATAGATATAATTTATATATAATTCTTGTATCATCAAACAATTTATAGATCCAAATATATACTTACCTGAATATCATGGTTGCTTCCTCCATTCCCAACAATTTTCCCAGAATTGGTGGGACAGTCTAATTTTGGAGTCTTATCTTGCTGTCTCACGTCTCGGCTTTGCACTTACATTGCAGTTGGAGGCCTTGGGATTGTCCCGAGTATTGCGGCATTGAATTGTATTGAATTATTAGAGTATTGAATTATTAGACACACTCCAGGAACTCAGCTCAAACGAGAGCACTTCAATAGTGCTCTCTGCATGTGCATTTCTGTATGGGGATTACCTTATCATTTCCCAGTCAGCCTGGAGATAATGACTGCTAGGCTGATATATATCTCTTTTTGGGGTACCACATTTCCCCTGTTTGGTTGGGCTAGATTTTCCTCAATGTCATAACATGCTTGCCCCATTGGGTCTACCCCACTGTCCTACATACAAATCTCCCAATATTGGGAGGCTTGTTTTTCCAAATCAGTAACCTGAAACAGAAGTAGCTTTGCTTTTTGCTGTCAATCCCAAAATGAGACGTATTAACTGACTATTGTAAGTGAGACTCCTTGCATTTACTTCTGGTTACCATATTTGATGTTTTCTTACTATTAGGTAGGCAAAAAAATTATACACAGGACTCCTCACTAAGGACATGGGATTTATCATGATTAACAATGAAAAGCTAATAACAATGGAGTTCATAAATAAAGTTAATAAATCAATTATGAGGTTTCTGACATCTTGTGTATCCAATGCTGGGCTTTTTGTTAATATTCCAAACCTTTAAACAAGGAAATGAAAAGGTGAGAGCCAGGTAGCATTCCTATCCTGCTATAGGTCTATGAGTAAAATAATTGTAAAAAATTATCTTCTTTCTGAATATGTGACAGTTCCTACATTTAAACTGAAATTACTACCAAACAGAACGCTGTAAGGCGAGTCTAGGTGACTAAATTGTCATCTGATCAGAAGATGTTACTAGTGCCCCCCCTTATTGATACATTTCATTAGTCTTGGAAAGAGGAAAGACTCATTTTTTTACTTTTTGGGATTACATTGGTCAAACCTGATGTTTAAACAGGTACCACAGTTAATGTATATATATAGTCAATATATAAAAAAAAAATGCAAATTAATAAAATGTCCAATAATTGTTTAAATGCCTTTGGGCATAAAGTCTAGGATTTTCTTCTGCTTTAGTCATTAAAGCTAACTTATAAAGTGCAGTTAAAGCAAACACCATGAGAAAGCTGTTGTCAGTTAGCAAGCATAGGAAGTGAATGTACGATTTCCTCATTCCTTCACTAATTTGACAGCCTCCATTTCTCTTTAACTCGGAGTATAATCCTACTAATGTCCTCCCATAGGAGAACACAAATTGCGTTCAAAGACTACCTCATGGACATTGTACTTGATGACTTAACATATATGCCCGATAACATCCTTAAACAAATGGCCCCCTTACTCAGTTATAGATTAAATAAACTGTTTTTGCAGTTAGAATTATTATTAAAACATACCCTAACTTTAATATTCCTTTAATATTCAGACCATATTACCAGATTAATAATGATTTATTGCCACTTTATACAGTATACAATTAATAAATGCACTGTGATAGCTAGAATGCTAGCACATTCACAGTTGAAACGTTATTTCAAAATGTATTTCGCTTTTCAACACTTCAGCAATTAATTTACTTTACTGCTTTTCCATTGACATGTTTAAAATTCTCAATAACTTTATTGAAATCTACTTAACTTGCACATAAAACACTACTATGGGGTATGACTAAAGTTTTAAAGTCAAAACAATAATTTTTATTTGAATGACACAATGTCATTTATCATATCTGTACCTTGTTTGGTCATGGCCTGCTAAGACATTAAGACACATTTTAATTTTAATTAAAGCCAATGTTTCCTTTAATGATAGGGGATACCTTTATTCTATATTGTTTATTCAGAATTTGCAGTGTTTAAAGAAACATTGAAAGAAATAACAGAACACAGACTGTTGGAAGCAACATTTTATATAGTTTATATAGATAGAGAAATAATCAACCTACCAGCTTAAAAACTTAATATATTTTAGGCATTTTTGAAAATTATCTAAAATATTTCAAATACTTTCTGTATTAGTTATAAAGCAAGTTACAAAAGAAACATATATATATATATATATATATATATATATATATATATATATATATATATATATATCAAACCAGGAAAAACAATATGCTAAGATATTATCATTATTTACTAAAGCATGAATTCAAAGTGAATTTCAAGTTTAAAGGAGCACTGTACCATCAGGAATACATAACTGTATTCCTAATGCTATAGTCCTAGTGCCCCTTATTATTTTGTCCCCCTGCCAGCTGTAAAATTAAATCAAAATAAATTGAATTAATTACTCACCTTTTCTCCATAGTTGAGTATCCTTCGGCACTGCCGCAACCTCCTCCTCGGATTGCATTATCTTGGAGGTCATCTTGCGATGATTCTCTATGGCCTTCTGTGATGGCACTGTGCATGCATGCTTGACATCACTGTATGTTACGGTATGAGAACCAGGAAATAAGATTCCCGACTCTCAAACCCAGAGGGCTTGAAGGCGTGACTTGAAGTCACGCTTCCAAGTCTTTTAATTGGTTTAACCCCTTAAGGACACATGACATGTGTGACATGTCATGATTCCATTTTATTCCAGAAGTTTGGTCCTTAAGGGGTTAATAGTGGGATGGGGGCAGGACTGCAGGCACTATAACAACTTCAATAAGGTGAAGTTGTTAAAGTGCCTACATTGTCCCAGAGTAACTGAACTGAAAGCATATCTAACCTAGAGAATTTTTCCAGTTTTCTTATCACATCTGCACTTACAGATAGTGCCTCTTTTGCATTGTGAAGATATACAGGATATTCACTACATTTAGAATTCTAGGTGAAATAAAAGTGAATTTCAAATTTCAAACAGTCAGGAGTTTCCATATGTTTTGTTGGTTAAAAAATACATTTCTGAAGTTCTTAAAGGACCACTGTCGTGCCAGGAAAACAAACTCGTTTTCCTGGCTCTATAGGGTCTTTGGGCCTCCCCCCCCCCCCCACCCTCTGGGTCTCACTCCTGCCAGGCTGAAGGGGGAGGAAGTGGTTAAACGCTTACCTTTCTCCAGCGCCGGGCTCTCTTGGTGCTGGGGACTCTCCTCCCTCTTCTGACGTCATTCACTGAATGCACATGTGCGGCAAGAGCCGCGCGCGCAGTCAGTCCATAGGAAAGCATTTCTTAATGCTTTCCTATGTACGCTGGCGTCTTTTCACTGTGAAAATCACAGTGAGAAGCGCGGAAGCGCCTCTAGTGGCTGTCAATGAGACAGCCACTAGAGGCTGGATTAACCCTAAGGTAAACATAACAGTTTCTCTCAAACTGCTATGTTTACAGCAGGCAGGGTTAACCCTAGATGGACCTGGCACCCAGATCATTTCATTAAGCTGAAGTGGTCTGGAGCCTATAGTGGTCCTTTAAACTTATTTGGCACATTTAGTTATTACATATTGTTAAAACAACTAGTATCGATTTTAGTGATCTTTCGTGTTTTCACAAATGGCAATCTAGTACCTCTGAAAGAATATATATTACAATATTGCAATATCCTTTTATTATTCTACTTGATTACCACATTTTTCATTGTTAAGGGCAGTTTAACGTCAGTAACAGAAGAGTGTAATATCTATCCATTTTATTAAGACAAGCGATATTGGGCATCTCACTTTTCTAGTCGCAAGTTGCAACAGGCAATTCACTCAAGGGAAAATAAAGAATGCCCCTTTTGGTGGAGATTAAAAAGTTTATTTGTGGGTAAGTAAGACGTTTAGGAAAAGGGATACGAATAAAGAGATGTGAGGTGTACAGAGAAATATTAAGGCTTTTATTGGTTTTCATTGGTGAACATATGTTGAAGGAATCCCATTATTTGGTTAACAGATGTTCAGAGGAACAAGACAAAATGAGTACGTCTGCTAAGCATCAGGAGATCAGGATTGATTAAAGCAATATTGGTTTTAACACATTAAAACAGAAAAAAACAATTTTATATTAACAGGAAAAAAACACAACTTTTGCAGGTTAGGACTATAGCTTTAACCAAGCACCCATGGCCACAAAATGAGTTAGATATTTAACTAGGACTTTACTTATTGGTTTTGTTAGCCTAAAATATTTCATATTTTTGTATGCAATAAAGGTTGATTCATTCTGATTGCTACCAAAAAAAACCTTTTTTGTCACGTCTAGTGGCAATTTTACGAGCTGATAAAGTGTATCTATCAAATCTTTATAGAAAAAGTCAATCTATTAGGCACTTTATTACATTTTTAATTTTTTTTTTTTTTATCTTTGAAATTGGCAACCCATCACATTTAGAGTTACATAATGGAACAGAGATATAGAAATAAATGCAATGATATATGCAACGATCTGTACCCAATTTTTGAGTATATAGGCAAAAATATCTACTGGGAGAATATGGACTAGATATCTATATTACCCAATATCAAATAAATGGTGGGGATAGCACTAGCACTGTGTACACCACATGTTAGTCAAAGAAATAAAGCAAAGTGGAGATAATGAGAAATGCTCAGGAATCTGGTCCCCAAGGCCAAGTCTTCTCTTCCTCTCAGAGTAAAGGGAACCACTCTTTGGAGGTCCCACATTTGTGTGGAAGTAGTGCCCGAAGGCACTTGCTAATGGGAAGGCAGGCCCAATGACTGAAAGAAAGACACAATTTTCACCAGAGTTGACAGCTGGAAAACGAAACTTCCATTGACAACAGTCAGCACCTGAAGCAGACAAGCAATATGTCCCAGTGACTTCCTGAATGGTAGGGTAGATCTAAGTAAGTGTGAATAAGTCCACTTGTTGAGTAAATGCCTGTTGCTTTGCTTGATATTGCTGTAGGGATTCTTTCATAGAGAACATGCCCTGGCATAGGTCCATTTGGTCCTCCTTGAAGGCCAGGAGACTGTAACCTCCTGGACTTCAGATTTAACCAGCAACAGATCCACTGCAAAGAACATTTTAATGTCTTGCAAAAGATTATGAATGTTTTGTTTTGTTGTATGATCTTGAGCATCTTGAGTCACATCAGGCACAGCCATTTTGACAATTGTTGCTGGAACATAATACCTATATTCTGGGAATCACTGGCAGCACTGGTGGCCCATTGTGTCTGTGTCCAGGCTATTACCCTCGAGGACGAAGATGGATGAATACCCACTATGAAGTCCAATGCCGTAATCTGCTGCTTGATTAGGCTGGGAGTAAAGTTGGCCCAGAACTGTGGCCTGCCTGCTTGTGAGTTGATGGAAAAAGTAAAAGCATCTATTGTTGGCACTCAATGCATGGAGTGGATTGAAGGCAAAAGACAGATGGAAAAACACCAGGGTAAGTCAGATTTTCTCCATGCATTTCAGGAGCTCCACTGAATGGTGTCCATGTAGTGTGGATGCTATGCTTTGCCTACTTTATAATAATTGTAGAGCAAGTAATATTCAACATAGAAAAGGAAACTAATGAAGGCAAACCCCACAAAGGTGCCGGATGCCATAGAAATTACCACCAATATAAAATCATTCTTAATGGTAAGAAAATAAAAATATTATACAAAACTTTATTGGCATCTTTATTAAATAAATAAAACCAATACAAAATGAAAACACACACTACATACAAATAAGAAAAAAAGTAAAGTAAAAAGTGGTTTATGCCACTTAACCCCTTAAGGACCAAACTTCTGGAATAAAAGGAAATCATGACATGTCACACATGTCATGTGTCCTTAAGGGGTTAAACAAAAACTCTGGCCACCAACACATTTCCAGTGCACTAGATAGGTTTGGGACTCATATGCATGCTATGTTTTTCTATGTGTTCAAAAGACTTTAGTTTTCCAAAAAAAGAACAAAATTGCAGCATCAGTCCACACCTTTAACCATGTTTTTTCTCTGATTAGGAGGTAAACAGTCGTTCCGCCATTTAGTGATTAGTGTCAGCTGATCTGCTGACTTGACTCCACCCCACAACCAATCATTGTCCTCTTCCTGTCTGTATAGTATTTCAAAACTAAAATGATTTGAATGTGGAGAAAATATAGCACAAATATAAGGCAAAACCCTATCACATCCATTTACTTTATATATTGGTTCCTGGAATGTGCCTGGAATGTAATTTTAAGCAAAAGTATAAACCCAGAAGAAATCATGGCAAACTAAATAAAAAGTACTTGGTTATACTAGAAATATTGCAGACCAGTCCACTGCTACTTTTGGTTCAAATTAAGGAAGTGAATACTTTGACTATAGCGTTATGAATTTCCATTGCATGATGTGTGGAGCAAACATACAGCTGCCATCCTCGCTGCCTTACTGTATGAGAGACTGGTATCTTACAACACGTTACCCAGCTGTTTATTTAATGTGCATGCCATAATTCAGGTGATGGCCAATTACCGTTGCACAATGGCAACATATGAGACAAGTTCACAAAATAAATTGATATTGAGTCCCAAAACGTCCGATTTGCGTCCGATTTTATAATGTAAAATTTTTTAAAAATGTAAATGCTAAAAATAACTTAAAGTCAACTGGTTTCCCATTAAGATGTCGCTCTTTTTTCCCAGAGAAACCTGGGTGAAACCTTTTCTTTTTGCCATTTGTATACTGCAATAGCACTGTGAAAATGTTTCCTTGTATGAGATGTGACAGCAGAGCGTTCTTAAGGAAGTGGAGGGGAAGCCCTCAGTTCATATGACTAATTAGACAGGCTTCATGCTGCGTTGCTCTTTTTTGATGCTGATCCCTCTACTAATTGTCAGCTTGTTTCAAGAGGAAAGCTCGGCTAAGTTCACATGCTGCAATGCCATGTTCACCAATAGCTTTTCAGAACTTAAACAAATTCAAACTGACAAGGAGCACACTGAGAAAGGGGCTCATTGCAAGTGAGGAATACATATTTTAAAGGTGCAGCATCTGCAAATATGACATAACAAATATGACAAATCACTGTAATCATCTGAATTATGTCTAGAATCTGTCTGTCATCTCACCTACAGATAGATGGATAGATTCTAGACAGAATACCCTTGATAAAGGCAACCAGTAGGTGCCGAAACGTTGGGGGGATTGGTGGCTCGTGTTTCTCTCTTGAGGCTTGTGAGATTTAGGTAAATTACTATTACTGTTTGCCTTATTTTGTTACTTTGTCTCTTTATGTATTGATTTATTTAGTTGTACTAGTTAAATATTTATATTATTAATTGTGGCTGTTATAGTGTGCATTCTGTTTCTTGTGTAATTTGATTTATTGGGGAAGAGGGAGTGCCTATGTACACCTAGCTATTGTATAGATAATTTGTTTGTCTCTCCGTGTGGTTATTAACACGAATAAAGAACATATAGGATAATATATATGTGAAAGAATTATAGAATGTTTTGGGGAAAAGTCTATGATACTGTTTTCTTATCTGTAACTTTATTATTTGGTAAATAATAAAAATTTTTTTTTTTGCCAATAACCCCTTCACTCCGGCACTTATGTGTACACGACTGCCAGGCTATGCAACCATACCCGGCAATCGTGTATAAATGATTAGCATAATTGCAAAGTACATTTGTTTCTTGCAAATTAATTTAGTTTGCAAATTATGCCATAACTACAGTTAGAGAGCTCACAACGCAGTGGCACAGGGAGCCGCCACACTGCAAGCCTCTGAACAATGAATACAGCGACTATTGCTGCAAGCCCGCCCGTCAATATAACTATAGCTCCTTATACACACACAGTGCAAACTCTATTTTTTCACTATAGATGTTAATGGGGTCCTTATGTTTGAGTTTCTCCTACGGCCTCACAAAATGTAGGGCAGCCACTGTTATATGCTGTCCAACTGCACGTGGATGCTGCCTGGCAAAATTTAGTATATATTGCTGCTGAATGGAAATCAATTAAGTATAGCAATACCTTTTACTGTTACTGTTACTGTATACTTTATTTTCTTCTGCAACACTGCAATGTTACATTTAGTGGGGCGGCACTTTTCCTGTGACACTCGACAGGACGTGGAAATTATTTCTGTCTGCTATAAAATTGATATATTGACAGCCTTACATTGAATACTTTGCTTTGGGCAGCAATCTAGCTTTCACTCAAACTGCTGATTGGAGCTATTGACTTTGATTCTGCAAGGGATGTGGCTGAGTAGAGCATCGAATTACCTAAAATGAAAACCACTCCTTAAATCAATGTATTGAAAACAATGTTTCAAGCAACTAAATGTTATATTCTCAAGGTTCCATTCTTTTTCCATTCATTTTATTAAATTGTTTTCTTTATATGACATGTACAAATAAAATACAATTCAGTTAATTCGAATTAGATTATGTCTATAAGTTAAACATATATCAGACGTTTCAATACAAACATTTATCAAACAACATATATCGCATTGAGGATGTCTCACAGTGGATCTGCAGGTTCTAATGGCTTTACTCTATCTAAACGATATCAATTTCTTGTACAGGGTACTCCAGTGATATTAATGTCTTAATCAGATTTTTTATTTCTACATTGTATTGTTAATTAATATTTGAATGTACATTAATTGCCAACTCCATTCATAATAGAAATAATAATTGATTAAATATATTTTTCCATACTGGGATTTTTTTGTTTTTTCATTTTCTGGCAATAAGAATTTTAAAAGCTACAAAACAATGTATAATGAAATATCTTTTCATCTTTTTTTAACTTAGGCCATCTCAAATGTAATAAAGCTACCTCCGGCACAACCCCCAAGTCTATATTCTATCATTTTATATATAAGAGCAAAACTATTTTTCCATTGCTTCTTTATTTCAGTACAGCTGCACCAGATATGTAGGTATGAACCTCTATTCTTTTCACACCTCCAACAGAAATCATTTGACAAAGTAAATATTCTAGCTACCCTTGAAGCTACCAGATACTGTCAGGATCGGGACAGGGATCCAACACGCAGAGTACAAACAGGTACAGGGTACGTATACCGGACCTTAGAATGGCCGGACTAACGTAAGTAGTAAGTAAAGAATGGTCTAGAGACAAGCCGAGGTCGAGGGAACGAGAGAGCAGGTAAGCGAGAGACAAGCCGAGTCAAAGGGTAATAGAGGTAAACGAGGTAGAACAGACAAGCCGGGTCAAAACCAAAGAAACTAACAGAATACAAGAGCACTGAGTGACTAGACAAGCTAGAACCACGACAGGGCAATGAACAAATGTAGAAAGCCCTATTATATACCCTGGTTCCAAACAGGTAATCACGCCCCCGACGAATCCTCATTCGTGCTTGGGGCTTGATTGGCAGATCGGGTTGGGTTGTCGTCATGACGTCGGCTACTGAACGCCGCGTCATAAAAGGAAGTGGATCCCTCGCGGCCGGCGTGTAAACGACCGAGGGAACCGCGAGGAACGAGTGATTCAACCCTTTTGCGAGGAAGAACGTCCAAGTGTCTCACCTCCACAGAGGTAGAGACAACAGGTACCCTGACAGTACCCCCCCCTCAGAAACGCCCACCGGGCGGAAGGAACCGGGACGAGATGGAAAACGGGAGTGAAAAGCCCGCGGAGGCGAGGCGCATGCACATCCTCCTGAGGTATCCAAGACCTCTCCTCAGGACCATATCCCTTCCAATCAACCAGATATTGTAACTTCCCCCGGGAGATACGAGAATCGATGATGGAATTGATTTCATACTCCTCTTGTCCCTCAACCTGAACAGAGCGAGGAGAGGATGCAGTGGAGGAAAACTTGTTACATATTAGGGGTTTTAACAAGGAAACATGAAAGGAGTTAGGAATGCGTAAGGCAGATGGAAGAGCCAGACGATACGCAACTGGGTTAATTCGAGTCAGGACCTTGTAAGGTCCAATGTAACGAGGAGCGAATTTCATAGAAGGAACCTTCAAGCGAATGTTTTTGGTACTCAACCATACCCTGTCCCCTGGAACAAAGACTGGAGCCGCCCTTCTATGTTTATCAGCGTGTTTCTTGAACAACATGGAATTATGCAGAAGAATTTGTCGAGTCTGATCCCACAACTTCCTCAAATTGGCAACATGAACATCAACCGACGGTACTCCTTGGGAAGGAGAAACCGAGGGAAGAATGGAGGGATGAAAGCCATAATTCATGAAAAAGGGGCTAGAACGAGTAGAATCACAAACGAGATTGTTGTGTGCGAACTCTGCCCAAGGAATCAGACCAACCCAATCGTCCTGGTGTTCGGAAACGAAACAACGCAAATATTGTTCGATCTTTTGATTAGTGCGTTCAGCAGCTCCGTTAGACTGGGGATGATAGGCAGAAGAGAAATTCAATTTGATACCCATTTGAGAGCAGAATGACTTCCAAAAACGGGAAACAAATTGGGAACCTCTATCAGAAACAATTTCGGAAGGTCTCCCATGTAAACGAAATATCTCTTTAGCGAATATCTCAGCCAATTCAGGAGAAGATGGAAGTTTAGGTAAGGGCACGAAATGAGCCATCTTAGTAAACCTGTCAACCACCGTGAGAATCACAGTCTGTTTTTTAGAAACAGGTAAATCGACAATGAAGTCCATAGCCAAACAGGTCCATGGTTTCTCGGGAATTTCCAAGGGATGCAAAAGCCCACATGGAAGCGTCTGAGGTCGTTTAGTCTTCATACAGACCTCACATGCTTCGACGAAATCCCTAATATCCTTACGTAAGGAGGGCCACCAGAAATCTTTGGCTATTAAGGAGCATGTCTTACGAATGCCAGGATGCCCAGCCACCTTACTATTGTGAAAGCATTGTAGCAATTCTAGTTGGAGTTCAGCAGGAACAAAATACCGTGACTCAGGACTCTGTCTAGGAGCCAGATGTTGTAGCTTCATAATCTCGGCAAGCAACGGAGAATGAATCCTGAGGCTAGTGTTGGCGATAATATTGCACTTGGGAACTATAGAAGACAAAACCGTCTCAGATATAGTAGAAGGTTCATGTTGGCGAGACAAAGCATCGGCCTTAGAGTTCTTAGAACCAGGTCTATAAGTGAGTACGTAATTGAAATGGGTGAGGAACAAGGACCAACGAGCTTGTCTGGCGGATAAGCGCTTGGCCTCCCCAATATAAGACAAGTTCTTGTGATCCGTCAGAATAGTAACAGGATGCAAGGTCCCCTCCAATAAATGTCTCCACTCCTTTAAAGCCATGATAACAGCTAGTAGTTCCCTGTCACCAATATCATATCTGCTTTCAGTCCCAGATAGTTTCTTGGAAAAAAAAACCACATGGATGTAATGGTTTATCCACGCCTAACCTTTGAGACAAGATGGCACCTATACCTGTCTCTGAGGCGTTTACCTCGAGTAGGAAAGGTAAAGTTGTATCGGGGTGAACTAAAATTGGTGCAGAAGCAAAAAGTTCCTTAAGTGTCTTGAAGGCAACGAGAGCTTCAGTAGACCAAGTCTTAGTGTCAGCCCCCTGTCTGGTCATATTGGTAATAGGAGCAATAATGGAAGAGTATCCTTTAATGAAGCGCCTATAATAATTGGAGAATCCAATAAACCTCTGAATGGCCTTGAGACCCCTGGGTAATGGCCAATCTAAAATAGACTGGAGTTTATCCAGATCCATTTTAAAGCCTTCCCCAGAAATCACGTAACCAAGAAAGTTTATCTGAGATTGGTCAAAACTACATTTCTCCAATTTGCAGTACAACCCATGTTGTAGGAGTTTGCGCAATACCCTTCTGACTTGTCTGTGGTGGGTCTCAATTTCTCTAGAGTGTATTAGTATATCATCCAAATATACAATAACACAATCCTGTTGAAATTCCCTAAGAACTTCATTGATCAGATCCTGAAATACTGCCGGTGCATTACAGAGCCCAAAAGGCATTACCGTGTACTCATAGTGCCCATATCGAGTATTGAACGCTGTTTTCCACTCGTCTCCCTGCTGAATTCTCACCAAGTTATACGCCCCTCTGAGATCTAACTTGGTGAAAATCTTGGAACCCTTTAAACGATCAAAGAGCTCAGTAATCAAAGGGATTGGGTATGCATTTCTGATAGTTATTTTATTCAAACCTCGGTAATCAATGCAAGGCCTTAACGTGCCATCCTTCTTATTCACAAAAAAAAAACGGCCCCGGCAGGCGAGGATGATCTCCTAATGAATCCCTTGTCTAGATTCTCACGGATATACTCCTCTAAGACTAAGTTCTCCTTAGTGGATAAAGGATATACATTGCCCCTCGGAGGCATAGTACCAGGTAGGAGATTAATCTTGCAATCAAAGGACCTGTGTGGAGGTAAAGTATCAGCATTCTTCTTGTCAAAGACTGCCTTTAGATCTATATACCGAGACGGTATTTGTAAGTCTGTAGACTGGGTGGAGTTAACCGGTGTATTACCTACGCAAAGTGGTGAGACTTTCTGTAAACACCTGTCCTGGCAACCCTGACCCCATGAAGTTATCTCCCCTAGCTCCCAATCAATAATAGGGTTATGTTTCTTTAACCATGGATACCCCAGAACTATAGGAACAGAAGGGGAAGAGAAAAGCATAAGGGATATACCCTCCTCGTGTAAGATACCAACAGTCAAAATAACAGGTATAGTCTCATGAGAAATCACAGGTTCAGATAATGGTCTACCATCTATGGCCTCAACGGCCAAGGGGGTGTCTCTTAGCTGAGATGGGATAGAGTGTTTAGAAACAAAAACTTGGTCAATAAAGCTCTCAGCAGCTCCGGAGTCTATCAATGCCATAGTCTTTATTACTCCCTTCTCCCATGCTAAAGAAACAGGTAGCAGAAGCCTGTGATCTTTATAATTGTGTATAGAGGACAAAATAGAAACACCCAAGGCCTGTCCTCTAGAGAAACTTAGGTGCGAGCGTTTCCCGGACGATTAGGACAATTTAGGCGAAGGTGCCCTCTTACTCCACAATACATACACAACCCATCCTTTCTCCTGTACTGTCTCTCTTCTTCTGAGAGGCGAGTATTGCCTATCTGCATAGGTTCAGAAAAAAGTGGGATAGTGGTTTGAGGACTTTGAAATAAAGGAGCTAGTTTAAAGGAAGGTCTACGAATATTATCTCGAGTGTTCTGTCTCTCTCTTAAACGTTCGTCAATACGAGAAATAAAAGAAATTAAATCCTCCAAATTTTCAGGAAGCTCTCTAGTAGCCACCTCGTCTAGAATTACATCAGATAATCCGTTTACAAATACGTCTATATAGGCCTGTTCATTCCACTTAACTTCTGCCGCCAAAGACCTGAACTCTAGTGCATAATCCACAAGGGTTTGGTTATCTTGTCTAAGGCGCAATAGTAATCTAGCTGCATTGACCTTTCTACCTGGAGGGTCAAAAGTTCTTCTAAAAGCAGCGACAAAGGCATTATAATTATAGACTAACGGGTTATCATTCTCCCACAGATAACCTTTGCCCTATCTGTAGGGTAAGAGCGAGGTTGTAATTCAAAATGAATACCAATTTGGTTTAAGAAACCACGGCACTTCTCCGGAGAACCACCATAACGTACAGGAGGTGTAATACGGGAAGAAGCACCTACAGTGGCTACTTCTAGAACTGAACTTACAGAGGAGATGGACGTGGCTCGCATCTCTTCCGGTGGATTACTAGATCGAGATAATAAAGCTTGCAGCGCTAGAGCCATCTGGTCCATTCTGTGATCCATGGCATCAAATCTAGAATCGGAAGGACCAACCTGAGTGTTTGTACCTGCAGGATCCATTGGCCCTGTCGTAATGTCAGGATCGGGACAGGGATCCAACACGCAGAGTACAAACAGGTACAGGGTACGTATACCGGACCTTAGAATGGCCGGACTAACGTAAGTAGTAAGTAAAGAATGGTCTAGAGACAAGCCGAGGTCGAGGGAACGAGAGAGCAGGTAAGCGAGAGACAAGCCGAGTCAAAGGGTAATAGAGGTAAACGAGGTAGAACAGACAAGCCGGGTCAAAACCAAAGAAACTAACAGAATACAAGAGCACTGAGTGACTAGACAAGCTAGAACCACGACAGGGCAATGAACAAATGTAGAAAGCCCTATTATATACCCTGGTTCCAAACAGGTAATCACGCCCCCGACGAATCCTCATTCGTGCTTGGGGCTTGATTGACAGATCGGGTTGGGTTGTCGTCATGACGTCGGCTACTGAACGCCGCGTCATAAAAGGAAGTGGATCCCTCGCGGCCGGCGTGTAAACGACCGAGGGAACCGCGAGGAATGAGTGATTCAACCCTTTTGCGAGGAAGAACGTCCACGTGTCTCACCTCCACAGAGGTAGAGACAACAGGTACCCTGACAGATACCACTTGTTAATACATTTATATAGAATCTACTGCAAGCTTATACAATGGATAGCTTTCCTTGTCTCTATTAATGATTTATACCATTCAATATTTGTGATTTAAATATTTAATTAATTTTCCAATTTTTCTAAAGCATTAATATGATTCTCTTTTTTATTCATTTTGATCATACTCAATGCTTTGGAGAGAACTTTATAAACTTTATTTTGGTTAGAGATACTACGTAAATTCTCATTTATTCCTGTTTTACTTAACCTTAAATGTTGCTTCAATGTATATTTCACTCTTGGGTAGTTAAAAAGCTCAGATGAAGGGAGATAAAACTCTATTGTTAAATCCGAAAATGATTTTATTTTAGTATTTTCTATTAGTTTGTCTATAGTTGTAATATTACATCTTTTCCAGTTTGTTAAAGCTAAATTTTCCAAGTTGGCCTCCAGTACCTCCAATGGCATAAAGCTAAAAGTCTTTCCCTCAATATCTAGTTTTTTTTTAACAGAGTCCCAGTGGGGGTGGCACAGGGAGGGGGCTGAGTGGGGGTGGCACAGGGAGGGGGAGGGTGGCTGAGTTTTGTCCTGCCTAGGGCAGCACAAAACCAGGATACACACTGATCACATACCAGTTTTTTTAAAGTTCTTTATCCATCTGAAGATTATATATATGGGTAATTATACTTGCAAATTTAGACCACCTTTTTCTTTTTTTCTAGAAAGTAATGGAATATTTAATCTTGGTTAATACCTTCCAAATATATTGATTAAAACTCCTTTGTATCATCATCAACCAGAACTGAAATTTTGAGAGGGAGCATTTTAAATAAATATAGCCATTTCGGTAATAGATATGCATTAAATATATTAGCTCTGCCTATCCATAATACTTCCACATTTTTTCAGTCTTTCAGGGTATGATTTGTGGCTTTTAATAATTCCCCAAAAATAATTTCCATACAAGTTTGAATATTTTTTGCTATTTTCACTCCTGGATAGTTTATTACATTTTTAAATCATACAAAGCCATATTTAGTTATTTATAAAAAATTTTATTTCTTTATAAAATATTTTACCAGGAAAGATACTGTCAGGATCGTATCCTGACAACTATGTTTTATCTTCCTTTTTGTTTCTGTTCCTTTAAAAGACATTACAGCTCATCACCACTAGTGGCCTCCCTAGCCACTAGTCACCTTATCATCCTCACCTGCCTGGACTAATGAAGAGGCTTCATAAGACTACACCCTGCTCACAACAGGGCCTTTACATTAAAGTTGGTGATCTACCTGAAAGACTTCAGTTCCTGGCACTTGTGAACCTGATCCAGACTCACCTTCTACCCTGCTCCATGCCAACCTGCTCCAGACTTGCCTTCAAACCTGCTCCACTCTCACGTATGATTTTGACCTCTGCCTCTATTACCAGCCTTCTTTTGTTACAAACCTGCCTCCGTAATCAGCCTTCTACTGTTACAAGCTTGCCTCTGTAACCAGCCTGCCATTGATACCAACCTGCCTTTGTTTCAAACCTACCGGGCGATCAGAGACTTTCTTTATTTGCAAGTATCCTGTTTTGTGGCATATTGCCTAAAGTCTGTTTTTCCTCAATTTGCATAATATGTCTAAAAGCACAAATAAAGTCTCAAATAACATGACAGACACATTGAGATTTCTCTCATTTTCAAGTATGTCCTGGTTTTAAATGCAATTTTTATCTCTGTTGTTAAATTACAGCCCATAATAATTGATTTCTCTATGTTAATCTTAAAATTAGAAGCTTCAGAATATTCAATAAACTCTACCATTAAATGTTCCAATGACTTAATTGGATCTGCTAGTGTGATCAATGTATCATCTACATAAAGTAATATTCATTCTTTATTCTAGTGATTGTAATACAACTCCTTTAATATTTTTATTTTCCCTAATCCTACATGCAAATGGTTCTAAAGAAATTATATAGAGAAATGGGGAAAGTGGACACCCTTGATGTGTTTCATTCAACAGTGGGAACCAGACAGAACAGAAATGTTGTCCTACAACTCTGGCTGATGGTGATTTATAAAGGGCCATTATAGCCTTGTGCATCCACCCATCTATGCCTACTCTTTTAAAAGTCAGACTCAAATATTCCCAGCCGACCCTGTCGAAGGCCTTCTCTGCATCCACCGACAGGGTCAGCATGAGAAGGCGAGTTCTATTTACTAGATGCAAAATGTTCAAAATCTTTCTAGAGTTCATATTAACTGTTCTATTTGGAATAAACCCAACCTGATCAGGATGTAAAATGTTGTCTATGACCTTCTTAAGTCTGTCTACCAATATTGATGCATATAACTTCAGGTCATTATTCAAGAGTGAGATGGACCTATAATTTTTCATTTTAGTAGGACACTTGCCCTGCTTCAATTTTGGTATTTTATTGGCTCCTATTAATTCCAATGGAAATGTTCCTGTTTGTGTTGCTTCATTAAACGTTCCTACCAAATGAGGAAGAAAAAGCTCACTAAATTTCTTCTAAAAAAGACCAGTATATGCGTCTGGTCCCAGAGTTTTTTGTCTTTCCAATCTATGTATTTCCCTAGCTAATTCCTCTTCTGTAATGCTCTTAGTTAAGATTTTTGTTTGAGTTTTGGGAGTGTACTAGCCTGAAGATATGTTTATATTAATTGTTTATCTCCATTTTTTAAATTATATAATGAGCTATAAAAGGATTTAAAAGCTTGTGCTATTAAAATTGGATTATATATTGGTCTATTATTTTCGAAATCCGATTATTGTTTTTTTGATTTTTTTAGCCTATTTGAAAGAAGTCTATTTGCCCTATTATTGTTGTCATAATAGCTCATTTTTAATTTAGACAAATTAATCAAAATTTTTTTCTCTAAGTTTTAGATTTATTTTTTTCTAGTATTTTAATCTGGTCAGATAATTTACCATAAGAGGGATTTATTTTTTTTTCTTTAGAAATACCATAAAATGTAACGTACAGTTCAGATAGTGATAAGCCACTTTTAAAAATAATTGCCGCTTTCAATTTAATAAAATAACCCCGTATAACTGATTTAAATGTGCACCAATTATTAGTCCATGATGTATCCTCCATTCCAGATATACTATATTGTGATCCGACCATGTATTATCCTTAATCCAGGTTTTACTAATTTTCCTTAATACAGAATTGTTCCTTAGGAACATATCTATCCTAGAGTAGGAAAGGTGAAAATGAGAAAGGTGGGTATATTTAGTATCTTTCGGATGAGTTATTCTCCATAGGTCAAAAAAATATTTACAAATCGTTCTATTTATATTTTTTGCTTGTTTACTTGCTCTTGGATCTAGTTTTTTATTTAATAGATTTTTTTTATCTTCAGAAGCGTCCATTACACAATTAAAATCTCCACCTATGATACAAAGACCCATCTTAATCTCTTTCATTTTTTACAAAATGTTCTTTAAGAAGCATACTGGTGTAGAGTTCGGGAGAAATATATTAGTTAACGTATGTATCACATCATTAATCCTACATATCAGTATTAGATATCCCAGGGGATCTGAATATTGATAAAAAATCTCAACTATTAAATATCGTGAGAATAGTATTACAACCCCATTTTGTTTTTTATCTGGTTTGAAGCACTAAATAATAAAGGAAACCGTGTACCTCCTAAAGATAATTTTTGGGGTCTGTTTCCAGTGGGTTTCTTGCAAGAAAGCAATGTCAATATGCTCTTTTATCAAAAACAAATTGAACTATGGATCTCTTTTGTGGGGAGTTTAATCACTGTAAATTAATCAATGCTAATCTAACCATTTTTTAATAAGGAACACCGCCAAGTCACAGTGACCCTCCATGCGACAATACAAAGACATAATACAACAAAACTGACATGTATTTCCACCTCTCCATAGAGATAAAAGTGGAAAAAAAAACAGTCCATAAGGAAAAAGGAACTCGGCACCCTTTGCTGGTTATATCCAAACGAAATTTAAATAACCCAATTTTGTTATACCATCATTTATAGTGATGTTCAGAGGGAGGTAGGGTGAGCATTCTTACTACAAAAAAATTGAGACCTATTTAACATGTTTATCTCTACCAATTTCATCTAAGTCTAGTCTTATTTTAACCACATTATTTTTTTAACCTCATTTTTTTTTTTTGTTTATAATTCTTTATTTTTATTGTGCACGAGATAACATACAAGCTGACGATGCCACAACAGCATAATACAAGCCTATTAAAAGAAGGTATTTCACATAAATGGCATTTAGTATTGGCACATTTTGTTTTTATATGAGAATAAACAAGATTGGTATGTACGTCTAGTTGTAAATCACCAGGGTGGCAAACAGCAACATTAACATGCATAACATGGTGGGTCTCATGTGAGTAACTATGTTGTAACTTAATGTGGTGTGTGTTCTGACAGCATGGCTAGCCTGGGTAACTCTATACCGGGGAGTAGAGCAGTAATACAAGCTGAAAACCCATGAAAACCTTTAAGCCTGGAGGGTCTAATAGCAGGTAAGTATCATTGCTAAGGGATGGTAGCATGCGTGGGAGCTGGACACCGGCATGTAGGTTTATACTGAGTAAGTGCTAGCCCCACTAAGCATATCAAGCAGTGATACGTATGTGGCAACAGGCTTATCTGGCAGATAAAACAGATGAGCATTTATAGGTTAATAATATTGCTAACACATTTTAATTCCTGCCTTTTGACCCGCGATAGTCTCTCAGGGTATAGTGGTGCTGTCGGCGTAGGGAGGTTTGCTCCAGTGACTCTCTGCATGGGTTGTAAGTTCCAGGGTAGGTCGCTTGGCTTAGAGTCTCTGGATGTGCCAGGTGGGTCAGCCGATGCCCCTTCTGGAGGCTAGGTTGCCAGGTGCCGCAGGTGAGTAACTCTTCCCTGTGTCTTGAAGCAGCTGCCTGTCCGGCCTCTGCGGTGATTCGGACCCGTCCTGCTCTTGTTGTGGCCCCTTTCCTGCTTGGCAGTCAGTACGAGGCGGTAGTTGGCTCCAGCGGCTCTCACCGGCATTTCTCTTTATCAGCCTCCTCTGCCGGGTGTTCGTGCGGCGCCTGAAGGGTGCTAATGGTAGTTTTCGCCACCCCAATCGGTGTGGCCTCTTTTGCCCCCTTAGTAGCTTCAGTGGGGGATGAGGAAGCTTGTGAGTGCTCTTTCGTGCGGGATCCATGCCTGTGGGCTTATGGAGTTGGTCTGGTCGGAGCCTCAGCCGCTCCCAGAAGGCTTCACATATTTTGTCGAATGTTGCCAAAAAGGTCAGAGCAGGGCTCGCATGCTTCTCGGTGCTGTGTTCCAGCGCCATTTTGGTCCGCGGATTTTGGTGAGGTGCACTCAGGACAGTCCCAAACGCAGGTAAGTGGTTGCCGGGATAACCCTCACCGGCAGTGGGGGGGGGGGTAAGCAGGGCAGTCCGCTTTGGGTCCGGCTGGAGCGCAGGCTGAGGGATCGGCCGTCTCTCCCAGACACGCGCAGCCAGGTCGCTGTTAGGCCGCGTTAATGTCTCTGTGAGTCGTCCTGCGGGATTTACCTCGCGAACCGTCAGATGGGTGAGCTGGGAGTCTGTTGGCTTTTTATGTAGTCCAAGTTTAGGCATTAGAGGGTTTAAAGCCTTTAAAATGGTCTGTTTCGTCAGGTTTACTCCCGGAGCTCTGATATTGTGCGACCGGTCGCCATGTTGGGCAAGCCCCGCCCCTAACCTCATTTTTATTATATTCCTTGTACCCTTTTATAATTTCAAAGTTTGTATGTTCAAAATTTATTTTAAAAGAAATTGTCTAAGTGGAATACCATACATAATAGATTATTTATTCTAGTGTTTATTATCTTCTATTCCACTTTTTCAACCACCTAAAGTATTTATGTGCTTTATCAATCATGCATTATTGATAATTTATTACAGTGACATTTTTAGATCCTCAGAAATTGGTGTATTCTTAGAAATTGGTGTGTCCTCCTCCCATCTCCCCCCACCCTTTCAGGATATCACACCGGGAGGGAGAGGGGAAAGAGAGGGAGGGCACACCACATTCCCCATTTAGTGATAACAAATTATTAGTACAATATAATTTCATAACACAGTATTTTACATATTCATTTAAGTGCAATGCCATCGTTACTTTTTTTCTTCCCTTCTCTCTTCCCTTTCCTGTGTCAATTTTATCATTTCAATATTTATAAAAAATGTATAAAAAGTGTCTAAGTGTAATTATTTATTCTAATATTTAATATCTATTCCACTTTTACAACCACTTAAAGTGTTTATGTGCTTTCCCAATCATGACTTATTAATTATTTATTACAGTATCACTTTTATGTCCCCAAAAATGTGTGTGTCCTCCACCCATGTCCCCCCCCATCCCAGCACATCGGGAGAGAGAGAGGACACACCTAAATCATCCAGGAACTTCAAAAAAATGTGCAGATAAAAAAATAAATAAATACATTTAAAAATTAAAAATATTTCCAAGTCTTACTGAGGCACTAAATTAATTTCTCATCTTTCATCCATCTGTCAAGACTATAAACAGAATCCAAAAATGTTGTTTTTCCATTCCAAAAACCTCTTAAAGAGTCCGGGAAGCCCAATCTGAATTTGACATAGTTCAGTTTCAATATGGGGATTTTTGCAGTAAAAGTGTTACGTCATCTTCTTGTTTGATAGGAGAGATCTTGCAATAATATAATGTTCTTACATTCTGGGCTTTTTGTTGGGTACTCTTTATATACTTTTAATAATTCCCTTTAAAGGAATGGACAAAATAACTTCACCATTACATCTCTTGGTTTTGCTTCATTTATATCTTTTGGTTTTTGTAAATGGTGTATTCTCTCGATTTTTGATTCAAACTTATCTGTATCAAGTGAGAGATCTTTTAAGAAATGTATAACAAAGGCCTCTAAATTGTTGGGTTAAATTTCCTCTGGTAAATTTAAATAAATAATTTATTTTCAGATCCATATTTCTAACTCTCAACTCTAGTTGTAATATCTTTTCTGCATCTTTTTTATAATCTTGCTCAAAGGAATTGATTTTCTCTTCCAGTGTGGTTAATCTGTCTGCTACTTTGTTAATTTCCTGTTTTATTTCTTTGGAGTTTTTGTTAATCTCAGGCATTAATGTTTGCATTTGATTTTTCACATTTTGCTTTATCTTTATGGAGTTTCATCCTCTTAATCTTCTCTGGTCAACATTATAGATATATCAGATGTATCGTTTTCTGATGAATTTATGGTATTAATTGGAGGAAAAAGGCCTGATAATCTTCCCTCCGATTTTTCAGCTTTAACAGTTTTCACTTCCTTTTTTCCTTTCAGTTGATGTTTTTTTTTTTTTTTGTGGACACTATTGGGTTTCTCCTCCGTATCCTCTCTCTTTTCCCTTCGTTTTTTGAGCTTCGTTATCTCCAACTCAAGTTTAATATGTATTAATATGTTTTTTTTTTCAGTTTTTTTTCTTCAGTGTAGTATGATTCCTTTAAATTTAATCCTTTCAATTGAGCTATCCATTTAGAGAGAGGAGAGGAGTGAAGAAAAAAAAAACACACACACAAAAAAAAGAAAACAAAAAAGGGAAAAACAATACCAAAAGGTAGCAAAAGAGTAACAGTAAGGGAATATATCCCTACTTTATATAAGCTTTTTTTTTTCTTCTCCTCTATAACTTTTCTATTACTCACAGACCTTATCTAGCTGCAGACCTGCTCTCAAGTGTTAGAAAAGGGATAGTACCTAGTGCCTAATCAAGCAGGGATACAGACTTGAAATTAATTTAGCATTCCAGGTCTTCTAAAAAATAAAACGTAACTTTTATTTCTCTATGTCAAAGCTTCAGGTTTTGAGTAAAACTGTAATGATCTGTTGGGTTCTCACTGCAGCATATGGACCTGAGATGGAGCAGTAATAACTAAACTAGCAAACCATAAATTAAATATGAAAATACATAATGATACCCATACACTTGATGCCATCTTATTTTTAAAGCCCGAGGAAGAATCTGCAGAAATTATCAAGAACATATGGGGCAAGGAGTAAATGACAACTGTGATCAATTAGTCTTACTTGAATAAAAAAGCAAGCCCATAGAAAGCACTCTAAAACACTGGGCTCTATTAGTCGTTAGTCTTCTCACAGTGGTTAGTAAGTTGTTTGATCTATCCCCTTCTCATACTTTTTAAATTAGAAAGGGTTCAAACCTTTATAGCTGGATCAAGCCCACAGCATGACAGCCATCCTAGGATCCCAATTGAGAAAGGAAACCTGGGCATTTGGATCAAAGCTTATCACTGATGTGAAAAATTGGAGAAAAAGATGATTTCCAATGTAGTGTTATGAGATTCAATACATGATGTTTCAAATGACTAGATCACAATCTAAAGATGATATGAAGATGGATAAGAAAAAACCATAGATGTATAGATGAAGGTACAGACAGGTAGATAGATAGACAGACAGATAGATAGACAAAAAGTTGAATTATAAAGTTTGAACCCCATCTCAGCCCTGAGTAGCTATGGTGGGCAGAAACCTCACAGAAATGTTGCTCTGCATAGCAGACTGGAAAAAAAGAACTCCGACTTGCAGGGTGGTAGTATGTTATCCAATGCCAGACACCGTATTAAATATCCCTTTGCTGCAATTTGCTCAAAATTTAGATCCAAATATATTGTAGAACTATATCTCCCATGATGCTTTGCATACCTTTAGAATGTCTTTAGAATGACAAAGCATCATGGAAACTGTAGTTTTAAAACATCTGAGGATCTACCTTTTAGGCACCCCTGCAGTCAGTGGTGTCACCCAATGTCAATACTCGTCTCTATGAAAAGTGTACAGTAATTGTGTTAACAGTGCTTTTGCCAATTTGCATTCTTGATTTTAAGACGGTGCTCAGTTTATATCTTCAACCTGCACACATATGTCTGATAAGTCTGTCACTGCACCCGCCTGAGGAGAGAAGGTGGGTGGATATTGAGTCTATGATGGTAGGGGTTGATGTCCCCCAGTTTACGATGTGGGTTCCCAAGGAACATAGACCTGCGATACGGATCACATGTCCAGCCATACTCAACTCTCTCCGAATTTGGGACACATGTAATACCAAATATGGGCTAGCAGCGTCCCCCTCCCCTATGACTCCAATGCTTAGAAACAGAGAATTTCTCCCTGGCATGGCACCCAGAGAATTTAGTAATATAGAAAGGATCGGACTTCAACGGCTTCATCCGCTATATCGGAATGGTGCGGTCATTCAATTTGCAGAACTCCAACAAGGCTCCCACTTAACTCCTGCAGATTTTTTCCGATATGTTCAGATTCGCGACTTTGCAAGAAGACCTCACATTAAAACAGCAGCCTTGGGAAAGCTGGCCTTTTATGAAAGGCTCTGCTTGGATGGGGCAGCCAAAGATATGATCACGCTTTTATACGCTCATCTTAGTGCGGAAAATGGAGAATGGGGAAGTCTGACTTATACAGATCAATGGGAAACGGACCTCGGGGAAGTCTTGGAGGGAGTTGAGTGGGAGGAGATTTGGGAGGCAAATGCCACTGTTTCAATCTGTGTCACTCTTCAGGAGAAAGCATGGAAAACTATGCTTCGGTGGTATACCACGACAGTTAAATTATATCGAAAGCACAAATTGAATACTGATGACTGTTGGCGGGGTTGTGGATCCCGAGGCACATATATTCACATGTGGTGGGACTGCCCGAAGATAAGTAGCTTTTGGAGGTCATTGGAGGGTCTTTTGAGACAGACGTTCAACAGGCCTCTGGACATGGACCCATGGATGTACCTGTGAAATAGATCTCTGGACGGATGGACTAGGAGAGAACAGAAATTAGTACATAAGATAACTCTAAGCGCACGCCGTGCTATAGCGACCGCATGGCTCTCATCAGAGGGCCCAGATTTCTCTGGGGTAATATCTAGGATCAGAGAATGTAGAATCATGGACGACTTGACAGCAAGAGTAAAAAATTGGGAACCATGGGGCAGCAGTTTAGTGGGCTCAAACGGAGAATGACAGGGCCTTTTATTGGACTTAGAGGGGATCCCTCCTAGAGGGGGACATTATTTCTACACTGTGGTTGCGAGGTTTACGCCACCCCCCCCCCGCCCCTCCGCCTACCTTCCTTTTTTTCCTCTTTCTACCCTTACTGCTCTTCTTCTTTTGGCTACAACTCTTTTTTCTCTTCCTTATTTCTAGACTTTCACACATATTCGGTCTCATTTTCTTTTGTGATTTTATTTGATTCTACTCTTTTTATAGCCCTTCCCCGGGCTTTTCCTCGGAAAGTGGCATTTTTATTTTTACCAGGCATGATTATACGGTTGGAGGAACAAGGTAGAACACGAACAAGTTTGGTACTCAAATAGAATGGGCTACTGGTATCGCCTAAATGCCTGTCCCTTATTATAAAAACCCTCAATGGACGGCAAGTACCGAAGGTATTATAATGTATGGGCATGTATTGTATTTGTTGCCATGCATTATGTTTTTTGAGAATTGTATTCATGCTGAATCTTGGGCACGCCCAAAGGGAATGTACACTTGCTATGTTTTATTGAGTGAAAAATAAAGAATATTAAAAAAAAAAGTCTATCACTGCTGTGGGGACATTCCTATGTCAGACAATCCCTTCAACTTATGTGCTTCCTATATACAAAGATGTCTTCTCAGGTATCAACATTGTAACTCTTAGGATTACAGCCTTCTTGCCTTCTGTTCCCCTGCGGAGCAGACAGGCATTTTCCATCTTGTCCCAATACCTATTTACAAATAAGTAAGTATACACTGAGGGCTGCTAACCTAATTCAATTATTGTTCATAGGAAAACTATGTAGTTGAAGGGGATTAGTTGAAATTTCACTTGGTGCTCCCAGAATTTTGAAGATGACTGATGTGTGATGACTGATGTGTGCATATTGTATATACATTTATATTGTCGTTGATTTGAAAGGCTGTGTGTAATTTCCAAATATTAGGTTAGTTTAGTCGATTAACTTCTCCTGTTTAATATATGTGTATCCTGGTTAGGCAAGGGATTACCAAGATATTAATACGGGTATTTGAGATATGAATATTACTACATGATGGCTATCACAACTGTATATCATGAATAAATTATGTGAATATATTATGGACAGGGCCGCCATCGGAATTCTTAGGGCCCCTTTCCAATCCACTGACTGGGCTCCCAACACACATTTCCAAGCACACACAGGCTTTAAGACAGGGATACTTCAGCACACACTCCCAGAAAGGGATGCACACTCAGAGGGACAAACACACATACACAGATATGTATTCCAGATACTCTCATGGGATACACATACACACAAATACAGATACTTCCAGACACCCACACTGCAATGCAATGCATACTGCTTGGCACACACTCCATATGAGACACACACTCTGCTAAACATACACACAAACACACACACACACACACACACACACACATACTTTGCTGCACACTCACTATTATACACAAACACACACTGCTAAACACCCAGCTATCGATACGCATATTACCACACACACACACTATATAGACAATATTGCTACACAGACTGCTAAAACACCCACCAAGTTACACACACGTATATATATTTATGTATGTGCACATACACCCTGTTCTACAAAATTAAGTGGCCCAATCTACTGAAATACCGGAATGTTGCCCTTTTTTATGAGGGCACCAGTACTCGACAAGCTCTTTACTGGAGTACTGGTTATCACCTCCTGATGGTGGCCCTGATTATGGAAGTATTTCTTGCTCATCCAAACAAGAGACAAGTGAGTATTGAGGTAGTTACCAAGAGAAATCAAAAAGATTAGCCTGATGGAACAGTTATTTAAATGTTAATAGTAAAGATACTGAGAAATTATAAATACACAGTATAGCACATACCAGGAAGCATGGTTATGTACGAAATTGATGGAGCACTGAAGGCGATGAGATATTGGTTTAGAATGGTGTGGCCCACTCTATTTTCATCAGGGGTGATGGCATTGTGCACTAGCGTAATTACACTAGATGAAAAAATGATTAATTGAGTTCTGCTTCATGTGTGTGAATGGTGGCAGGGGACCAAAAAATCAGAGAAATATGTGAAGCAGATTAAGAAAGATATATTTTAGTTCTATTAGTGCGCAAGTAACACATTATGATGATTACATCACGTTACATGCTTGCAAAACAAAACTCTTGAACAATAACTTGCACTGTTAATTTAACATGTGCGTAGCACATTTTGTAGATTTTGTACTAAAGAATTTGTGTACATTGCATGATGGACAAGGATACATTAAATTTAAATATATTTCCTTTATTCAATGCTTGTAGTTTTACCAAGCTCTATGCCTGTCCTCATATTTGCTTATTTTTGTACAAAAGGGCACTTTTTCTTATAATTTATAATGAATTCATCAAATTTCCTGTGTTTCCCATTATGGAGATGTGAATTTGCTATTTAGATGCCTCACATATAGCTATAGAAAACCATGGTAAAACATTAATCCAAACAAAATAAAAATGTGTTTTCATGGCACTCATACTTAAAATATATTAAAGGCTATAAAAACATCAAAAACACAATATCATTTTCAAAACTGCTTGGATTCTATTCTATTCCTAGTAGTTTTTAAATGTTTCTACATTAGTATTATTTTTGAATATTGAATAGAGGGTCTTGAAAAGTAATGCCTGAGTGTTTCTTTTTTTACCCAAAGATTTTTACATTGGATAACTAAGGGCTTGTTTCTAATCTTTACCAGCTAGCCACTACTCACTAAAATGCCTGTCACTACTGTTACTGGTTGTAATATTTCACCTGTAATAACAGGGAGTTACTGGCTGATGCTACTTAAAGCCAGTCACTAAGTTGTGGCTAATGGCTCCTATTATTATCTATGTATAGATAATAATAGGAGCCATTAGCCACAACTAACCAATAACACAGCTCAAGATCTGGGCCCCCAGGTGCCCGCCTCCAAATCCTGCACACAGGAATACATACACACAGACACAAAAGGACACAGACACACAGAAAGATACACACATACTAACATACACAAATACTGAAACAGACATACACACATACAGGCATACTGACACACACATACTGAAACAGACACACACACACACATGCATAATGAGATACAGATACACACACACACATACTGACACACACACATACATACAGACATACATACATACTGACAAACAGACATACATACAAACTGACATACAGACATACAAACAGACATACACATAAATACATACATACACATACATACTGATATACATACATACAGACATACACACACACACACACACACACAAATACAGATAGATATATACATACACAGACATACATGCATACTGACATACATACACACATAGTCCTTGCTGCTTAAGCGCAGGACTTCTCTTTTTGTATTTGTATTTACTTTGTATCACACAGCCTGGTTACAATGCTGCTACCCATCCTATGTGTTCCCTATTAAGGGTTAATAAGTAAAGGAGTGTATATAAAAAATACCCCTTTCTGTCTCATTAGAGATATCTTTGCCAGAAGCTCAAGGAAGCAGGCTGAAGGGTCAGTGTTAGGACCCGCTTAGGGGGGTCTGCCTTGACGTTGGCAGGCGGGCATCCCTCCAATGGCCATTGGAGCAACTAAATGACCTCCATTTGTCTAAATATACATAGGGATTAAGGAGAAAGCGCAAGTAACATTTTCTTTTCTTTGGTTTTTACTATATATTGGGGCTGATGTGTGTTGTAGTCCTTGCTGCTTAAGCGCAGGACTTCTCTTTTTGTATTTGTATTTACTTTGTATCACACAGCCTGGTTACAATGCTGCTACCCATCCCATGTGTTCCCTATTAAGGGTTAATAAGTAAAGGGGTGTATATAAAAAATACCCCTTTCTGTCTCATTAGAGATATCTTTGCCAGAAGCTCAAGGAAGCAGGCTGAAGGGTCAGTGTTAGGACCCGCTTAGGGGGGTCTGCCTTGACGTTGGCAGGCGGGCATCCCTCCAATGGCCATTGGAGCAACTAAATGACCTCCATTTGTCTAAATATACATAGGGATTAAGGAGAAAGCGCAAGTAACATTTTCTTTTCTTTGGTTTATACACACATACATACTGATAGATTTATACATACATACACACAGACATACATATATACTGACATACACACACATACAGATAGACACATACACACATACATACAGACATACACACACAGACATACATAGATACTGACATACATACACACATACACATAGACACATACAGACATACATACATACTGACATACACACACACACACACACACACACACACAGATAGACACATACACACAGACATACATACTGACATACATACACACATAATTTTTTTTAAAGGGGTAGGCTGCAGCGCTGACCGGGCCCCTGAAGATATAGGGATCATCGGGTGTCCCTAAATGCTGGGCCACCTGATGGGCCCCGGTGCAGATGCACCTTCGGCAGTTTCGCCGCTCAACCATCATGGTTGTCACCCCCCTGATGGCGGCCCTGGGAGTCACTAACTATTACTTAGGAAATGATTTCTGATTGGTTTCTAACCCTGTTGCAACTGTTTAAAGTGAAACTATAGTGCCAAGAAAAAAAAAGTTGTTTTCCTGGCACTATAGCTTCCCCCCTCCCTCACGCCCCCACACCCTGTAGTGCAGAAGTGGTTATAAACGTCAGTCTTGCTCGCATTAGTATTTGCCCATTGAAAAGCATGTGTAATGCTTTTCTACAGGGTTTTACATGACGTTGAATGTCCTCATGCATATCGTGAGGACGACCAGCGTCAGTTAGGCGACCAAATGTTGCCTAACGACCCGGAAGTTTTTCTAGTGGCTGTCTGCTAGACAGTCACAAGAGGTGGAGTTAAACCTTAAAATAAATTATTGCAGTTTATTAAAGACTGCAATAATTACCTTTGTATGGTTAAGGGACCTAGGACACTGCACCCAGACTACTTCAATGAGCTGAAATGGTCTGGTGCCTATAGTGTCCCTTTAATTGCTGCCGCTAACAATTAGCCTTTTGCATAGTGTAAAGAAGGTAACCGCTAATTCTCCATACATTGATTACAAAAAATAGATGCTAGCTGTATCACGTTATATTGAATCCCTAAAGCACTCAAAAACTCAGAGCATATCTACATTGGAATTCCAGTGAGCATAATGGGCACTGAACAATGCGTCAACAGGTATTTCACGCCATTGATTGTGGTTAGGGGTGATAAGATTAGGATCCTATAATAATCCTATGATATTTATGGCAATAAAGGTGACGAGATTCTAGGAATGGTGTAGAGTGATTTTGGCTGGTGTTGATGGGATTATGCAAAGTGAAATGTCATTGTTGTAACTGAATGTGATCAGATTTTAATGATGTAAAAGTGGGATTTAAGTTAGGAGTGATTATGAGACAAGATAATGTGACTGGGGCTGGGATAATGGAGGGATTAAAGGGTTGGCATGAGGGAGTTGTGTAGCTATTTTTTTGTTGTTGTTATTGTCGTTGGAGTGAGAAGATAATTGGGCTGGCTTGGCAGGTGATGAGGTGATGATAAACACAATTTCCTGTAGAAAAAGACTTGTATGGTAAAACAGTGATCACCCTACAAGTTGAAAAAAATGAAGATACACACAATCTCCTCAAAAATAATTTTATTGTGTGTGGAGATTGTGTGTACTATAAAGTTTATCTACTCTACTATACACATATACACACACATATATATATATATATATATATATATATATATAATATTCTAAAGCGCTACAGAATCTGTTGGCGCTATATAAACGGCAATAATAACAATACAAGTCTTTTTCTAGTTGAGATTGTGTTTGTTGAAACTTTGTGCATGTTACAGAGGTATCTTTATGTGGAATTGTGCTTCTTACATTACATTTTTGCAAATATAATGTACTATAAACCATTTTGAAAATTCAGCATTTGTTTGCTACCCCCCCTACCCCCCCCCCGACCCCTCCCCCACCCTTTATTTGAGTCCACTGTCTGAGGTATTTACTTTTTGTGGTATTTTTTGTTTTGGGAGTTTAGGGTTTACTTTTGGATACCAGCACCACAGACTCCTGAGCGCCATTCTACTTGTGTATTTTCTTGGAGCCTAATTATGACCATCAGGCAGAGAGTGATGAGGGGATAAGGGGCTGGATGAATGTCATTGATTGGGATTATAGGAAATGAGTTAATGAGGGAATTATGAGGCAGGGAGATAAGGGAATTATAAAGCCTGATATTGGAGGCTTCCTTTAGTTATTAACCCTATTTTGGATAAAAGTTTTGTGAGTTTTCCTGCAAAGATTCACTCACCATTTTATTTTATATTTGAATGCAAAGATCTCTAACCATGCCCAGAATTTGGGCAACCTGAACACTACTTACGGAACCTGAGTTATGTGAACAGTTCCATCACATTGATATATTGATATTTATTTTTGTTTTATAGATTTTATATCAATACAAAGGTTGACCTGCTCTTATCAAGGTATTTTTGATTGTTGAGCGTACTGGGAGAGCACAATATACTTATAATTCTTTGTTGCCATTTTACATTTGGTACTTTTGATTTTAAAGAAATGATTATGCAATCCTCTATAAAATACTTACATAAGCTGCTGTCTACATCTCAACTCTAAACATATGAAATCAATTACTGTACCTGAAATATCCTGGCTCCATACAATATGTTATACTTATAACAAAGATTCCCATCAGTGCGGCAGCTATCCGAGACATCCTGATCTGTTTGGAGAATATAATTTACATCTTGCAGCCACATTTATTTTTGGATATTTCAATTACCGGCTTCATTGCATATCATGGCAATATAATGCCATGGAACCTAATCAAAGTTTCCCTTTCTAAACTACAGAACATGACATAACCAGAAAACACACAAATGCAACTATGACATTTTATACGTCTTATCTGGCTCGAGTAGAAAACCAGAAATCCACAATATATTTATTCCACAGTAGAACAGTTGGCTTCTCCTATCTCTCAAAGTAATCTGATCATCCAAAATACCCTCCGAAGCAGCTCCATGATTGCAATAAATGGCCTGACAATAGATTGTAAGGGAAACTGGTTTTAAAAGTAAGTACTCATAAGCTGCAAACCTAATCCTTTTTGTGAAACCTCGTCAATATGTATAAAAGCAATGATATTGTTATTGTCACTTTGTTTTCATAACAATGTTAATTGCCAACGGTTCATGCTTGTGTAAAAGGTTTAAATGTAAAACAAGGCATTAAATCATTGCGTCTCGTCCACTCCAATTAAAGTAAGAGTGTTATATAACGGCCCATCTAAAAACACCAATATAACAACTTCTGAGGTTCTCATACGAGGTAACTAGGATCATTTTATTATAATGTAATGTATTATATTATATATTATTATTATAATATACAGTATATTATATATGAGAATAGATTTATCTAGTGTTTAGTCTATGATAAACACTCCAGAGACATCTCATTTACAGGTGAATACAAAAAGCTATTACATTTCTATCATTAGTATGGAATAAAAATGCATAAATTTTTTGTGTAGTCCTATTTTTTTTTTCAAATAGCTGAGATAGCTTTTAAGATATTAATAGCTGAGATAGCTTTTAAGATATTATTAATAAAAGTTCTCACCCTACCTGTAGTGAAATGCACACTAATGTAAACAAGGTATTTTCGACAGAGCCCTTTGGATGTTGGCCTGTTACCTTTCCATCTAAACCTGGTAGGTTTCTGTAGTGGATACCCTCTGGCTGTCCATCACATTTTCATTTGGCAACAATATTTTGTGTACAAACAATTTGGTACTAAGCATTCGTCTGGCTTTTCGGTAAAAAGCCATGGAAACTAAAGTGAATCACTCCGTTCGACATACGAACAAACTACTGAACAACCAGACCACCCTTGAGCGAAGTGTGGCTCCAATTTACCTTCCTAGTCATCTTTATTACCACATAATTGAAAAATATGAACGCACTGTGTTTTTCCCTGGGTGGCCGCCATTCGGCATATGAACACGTGGCGGCAGCCATCTTGCCATACAAACGCACAGCGGTGTTTGGTCGTCGAGTGTCTGGGACCCAAATCGGACACTCGACCACGCGAACACCGCTGAGACCTCCAGACTTCCATCCCTGTGTGAGGAAACACACGAACAGCCTGACGTTCGTTAAAATAAATCCCACGAACAAGGGGATTCATACGAATGCAAGCACTGCCCTGTATATTCAGTATTTTCATGCCTTTTCCTCCACGAACAGAGACCAACCGCAAGGCCAAAATGCATGGAACTGATTTCGGCTACTACCTCGTGTGCAGTCAGTGAAACGAATACATCCATGTAATTCCCGAACCCCTGGTCCGATCTGGGTGATTTTTGAGTATGTTGCTCAACCAGATCAGGGCTACCAGGGGATGTAAGATTTAGAGGTGTATCTTGTGTATTTGGGGTACATCCAGAAAATTTGATAGATTTATTAAAGTTAGATATTCCATAATAATTCCGTAACAGTGAAATATAATTACACACACTCCTGCAAAGGGCAAGTATTACATGCATCACCGGCAAATACATATAAGCTTTCATTATGCACAAAATTCACAAAATACAGTAAGTGTTTAGTTTTAAAGATTTTAAAACATTATATGACGAAATAAATAATGGAATATGTTAGTAAGACAATGAATGTGTGACTAATATACCATATTTTCTTTCTCTATATAATGAGTGCTCATTCTAAAGAGAATATATTTATATATACTGGAATAGAAAAGGGCCTTCCCCAAACTGTTCCCTCAAAGTTGGAAGCATAGTATTAATCAAAATGTCTCTGTATGCTGAAGTATTAAAGCAACACCGTCACTCCCCCCCCTCCAAAAAAAAAACCCAAACCAGATTATTTCATAAAGATAAAATATTTATGAAATACCGATATTGACTGCATTGGGATTTTAATAAAATTCCAACCCAGTCAAAAGCTATAATAAAATCAAAGTAGGGACTACTTTGGCTTTCTATATTTCCTACATTTGACACTTCTAGACACTAGGCGGACCTACCACCGTCACTAGTAACAACTGCAGGAAATGTACTTTATCTATGGAGGATCCCACAGTCTTGGTGGATCATCCATAGAAATCAATTTGTCGTGCATGCAATCTGCTGGGAGAAGATGGTGTACCCAGGAGGAACTGCTTCAGGTAATTAAATCTCACCTTTTCCTGCTTGCTGGACACCAGATTCACAGCTGCGATGTCACCTTCTGGGGTCTTTGCAAATTCTGCAAAGTCCTCAGTCAGCGACAGTGCCACTTTAAGATTCCCTTCACTGGAAGTAAGGGTCCTAGCCCAACCCCTGAAAAACATCCATACCTTTATCCCTCCCCCCTGCAAACTTTACAGTTGTTACAATGAAGTCAGGCAGGTAATGTTCTCCTGGTATCCGCCAATCCCAGACTCTCCCATCTGACTGTCAAACAGAAAAGTGGGATTCGACACTCCACAGAACACGTTTCCACTGCTCTAGAGTCCAGTGACCGCGTGCTTTACACCACTCAATCTGATGCTTGACATTGTATTTGGTGATGTGAGACTTGCCTGAAGCTGCTCAGCCATGGAAACCCATTCCATGAAGCTACCACTGCATAGTATTTGTGCTGATATTAATTCCAATGAGAGTTTGGAACTCCTCAGCTATGGAATCAGCAGAAAGTTGGCCACTTTTACTCACCATGCACCTCAGCTCTGTGACTTTACGTGGTCTTCTGCTTCATGGCTGAGTTGCTGTTGTTAAGAAACACTGCCACTTTCCAATAATACCACTTACAGTTGACCATGGATTATCTAGAAGGGATGACATTTCATGAACTGACATTTTGCGAAGGTGGCATCCTACCACAGTACCATGCTTGAATTCACTGAGCTCTTCAGCACAAGCCATTTTTTCATAAATGTTTGTAAATGTAGACTGCATGGCTTGGTGCTTGATTTTATACACCTGTGGCAAGGGGTTCGATTGAAACACGCCTGAATTCAGGAACTAAGAGGTGTGTCACAATTCCTTTGACCATATATATATATATATATATCATACAAAATACACAATCCAGCGCACTCGCTCATTCACTAAACAGCGATTTCAAGTTAATGAATGAGTTAGTGCGTAGAATTGTGTATTTTGTATGTTGTTAAATTGGCCCCAGCAGCATCCTATAATATAGGTGAGTGAAGCCCTAGCCATCTTTGCTTTCATATATATATATATATTTACACTAAATATAAAAAATAAATAAATGTGGCTGCAAGATGTAAATTATTATCTCCAAATAGATCAGGATGTCTCGGATAGCTGCCGCACTGATAGGGATCTTTCTTATAAGTATAATATATTGTATGGAGCCAGGATATTTCAGGTACAGTAATTGATATGTGTATATATATATATATATATATATAAAAAAAAAATAAAAAAAAATATATATATATATATATGTATTTACACGTATAAGATAGTGCTCCTTCTACAGCACAGGCAACTAAACAAAACCTATAGCTAATAATTATATACATTAGCTATAGGTTATGTTTAGTTGCCTGTGCTTTGAGGAGTGTTCCACTGAATGCAGACTATGTAGTGATGGAAAGATAATGCAATACTCTACTCTTCCATTTTGTAATTAATTTACAAAGCTTTTAAACTCACTAGTATTTAGGAAAATGTCATTGATTAAATAGGAAACATCAATTAGGAGTCTTTTAAGGGAGAGCTGTTTGAACGCCAAACAAATGTTTATATATTCTTTGTTTTGGCATCTAATGGCTTATTTCTTTTTAATCTTTTCCTTGAGCTGGATAGTCCTCTGTATTAAAGTGGCATGAACCAGCTTATATTGAAGAATTGGAGAGAGTATGATAGGCAGTGTGTTTTTGGTTAATGGAATATGGATGAGTTGACATAAGTGAATTTGTGATGATTTTAAGATTGACTTGATATGGTAGAGCAAGGAAATGTTAAAAACTAGGTTTCGTAGGTTATCCTTTTTGGCAAGATGGAATGGTTAATTGTAGCATCCAAGAGGTTCTGTCACTTGCCGGTGGTCTCTACTTTTAAGAAGATTTTGTTTGCTTGGAAGTATATTGCTAAACAAATTAATAGCTCCAAAGATTTAAAAGGACATTGCAGGTAGTATAATTACGAACATAAAAATATAACAATGGAATCAGTGTGAGAATATTTTATTTGCTTGCTTGTTCACGTGTAAAGGCTACACATTACCCAGATCTTGTAAAATTCCCTTTGGTTACCCGAACCAATCTCCAAATTTCCCGAACTCATGCGTATCCCCCTGTACGTGGACCGAACAGAACATGTGTGGTCCCCCTTTTATAACTCTCAGAACACCTACCACCCACAATTAAGTGATTAACTCGAGTGCTTTCCATTTTGTCTCCCGAACACAGGCAGCGGTACTTCGTCGTCAAGCACGTGGAACTCATTTCGGCTATGCAATCTCGCAAACCCCAGCAAAGATTGTACCGCTGCCCGTCCAACTTCCCGACCAGCTAGAATAACGACGTTAGGAAGCATCTGATTGGGGGGAGCATTCGCTCCCTGAAAGCCAGGGGAAGCGTTTGTCAGGGTTCGCACAGGAAAACTTTACCCGAATGGCAATTCCGTTCTACCAAATGGATCTGAGTGCTATTTGGACATCTTGGATGCTCAGATCTGGGCTATTTATGGATATAAGATTTGTGGGGCTCCTGTATATTTTTTTATATGTTTTTGGGGTATTTTGTGTAAAATTGTATAAGTCTTACTGAGAGATAATTGAGTTAGCCTTCGTTTGATTCAATTATCTCCCAGACACGGAGACGCTTGGGAGAAGTTTGTATTTTTTACTATGGAGACCACATGCAGGGGGTCTGTGCATAAAAAGCCGAGTGTTTCATAATAAACATCAGGTGACTCCCAGAACTGTGTATCGTCCAGTTACTGGGGGAATGGGATATAATCACTAAACATCACTTTCTTCCAGCTCCAGAGGACTTCAGCTTATATATTCGGTCTCAGGGTTGCAGCTCTGCTACACCCAGCTTCTCTGATATCAACGTTGTGTGTAAATACACAATGTTTCCAGTCAAATCAGTACAATCCATTTCCATATAGCAGTCATTAAATTCTGCTGACCTCCAAAGTCATTGTACCTGTCCGGCGCATGTGCAAGCTTCTCTCATTGATTGAGGGAAGTACATTGAATGACTGTACATTGGTTTAATTTAGATATGGATAATTATTTGAGTTATTAGTTAGTTATTGGTTGTAAGGGAAACTGCAGAAGGCAGATTAAAATCATAGAAAAATCTGCTGGAGGGACACTTTTTCAGACATTAGGAATAATGATATTATTATTTTAGATGTAAAATACTTCATTGAGCTTAAGGTGTACAGGAATTCAAACATAAAAGAGTTAATAATATGAGGACTGCTATATTAAAACATTTTAACTTTTCTATAAGACCTTAGGGGTTCACATGTATAAGGGAAAAAGGATAATGGGGTGGTTTGAAGATAGTGAAGGCGTATGAGAAGGTGGACTTGTGCATGGCAGAAAAATTCAGTTTGGGTGGTCGTTTGAGCTCTGACAACTTTCATCCATGTGATCATTTCAGGAAAAAAAAAATAATCATACAAAGGAAAAGGGTGCAAAAAATTGGCCAACCAGTGTACTTCAAAATATATACATAATATAAATATTATTTGCAGTATTTTCTCACAATTTTGTTCAAAGACCAAATGAAAACAACCAACAACGGGAAAAAAAAATCTCTAATTTTTAAATTATATATTTTTGTATATATGAATATAGATTATTGTACTGCTCTTAATATTTTCTGTCTATTTGTCACGTCTCACTTGATCTGTGAATAAAACCAACATTTGTGGCTGACCCCAAACCACCAATCTTCTTATTTTTGGTGTCATGGGAGGAATGTCCAAATCACGAACAAAGAAAACTGTTTGTACATTGTCCACACACAGACGGATCCTGGACATGGGCTTCAGATGTCGTATTCCTCTTGTCAAGCCACTCCTGAACAACAAACAACGTCAGAAGCGTCTTACCTGGGCTAAAGAAACACAGACCTGGTCTGTTGCTCAGTGGTCCAAAGTCCTCTTTTATGATGAGAGCAACTTTTGCATCTCATTTGGAAACCAAGGACCCAGAGTCTGGAGGAAGAATGGAGAGGCACACACTGCAAGATGCTTGAAGTCCAGTGTTAAGTTTCCACAGTCTGAGTTGATTTGGGGAGCCATGTCATCTGCTGGTGTTGGTCCACATTGCTTCATTAAGTCCAGGGTCAACGCAGCCATCTACCAGGAGATTTTGGAGCACTTCATGCTTCCTTCTGCAGACGAGCTTTATGGGGATGCTGACTTGATTTTCCAGCAGGACTTGGCACCTGCCCACACTGCCAAAAGCACCAAAGCCTGGTTCAATGACCGTGGGATTACTGTGCTTGATTGCAGGGCTCGAGTCCTGCAGGAACGCGTGGGAACGGCGTTCCTGCACTTTTTTCACAGCAGGAACGCCGTTCCCCCTGCAGGCACTCAGGGGGCGGCAAAAAATGCCGCCCCCTAATGCCCTCTGTTCCCCCTGTCATGGGGGGGGCACCTGATTGCCCCCTTCCTCCCCCCGGCGGGCGGTTCTCCCTGTCATGGAGGGGCCACCTGATTGCCCCCTTCCTCCCCCCCGGCGGGCGGCTCTCTCCCTGTCACACGCGGCGAGGGAGCTGTGTCCTCTCTGCTCCCTCTCGCCGCGCGCCGTTTTCTGATGCAGGAAGCCGGAATATGACGTCATATTCCGGCTCCCTGCATCAGCAGACAACCCACGTGGCGAGAGGGAGCAGAGAGGACACAGCTCCCTCGCGCGTGTGACAGGGAGAGAGCCGCCCGCCGGGGGGGGGAGGAGGGGGGCAATCAGGTGGCCCCTTCATGACAGGGAGAGCCGCCCGCCGGGGGGGAGGAGGGGGGCAATCAGGTGGCCCCCCATGACAGGGAGAGAGCCGCCGGCCGGGGGGGAGGAGGGGGGCAATCAGGTGGCCCCCCCATGACAGGGAGAGAGCAGCCCGCCTCACTGCAGCCCCACTGGACCCCAGGGACCCATCCATGCCAGCTTTCCTAAAAGGTAGGGAGGCTGGGTGGGTGGGCAATGTTAATTTGTATATATGTATGTCTGTTAGTGTATGTGTATGTATGTGTGTGTGTATGTCTGCTAGTGTATGTGTGTGTGTATGTCTGTTAGTGTATGTGTGTGTGTGTATGTCTGTTAGTCTATGTATGTGTGTGTATGTCTGTTAGTGTATGTGTGTATGTTTGTTAGTGTATGCGTGTGTGTGTATGTCTGTTAGTGTGTGTGTGTGTATGTCTGTTAGTCTATGTATGTGTGTGTATGTTAGTTCATGTCTGTTGGTGTATGTGTATGTTAGTTCATGTCTGTTGGTGTATGTGTGTGTTTGTGTCAGTGTGTGTGTGTGTATGAGTGTATTTACATCTGTTAGCGTATGTACGTGTGTGTGTATGAGTGTATGTGCTTCTGCTAGTGTATGCATGTTTGCGTGTATGTGCTTCTGTTAGTGTATGCATGTTTGCGTGTATGTGCTTCTGTTAGTGTATGCACGTGTGTGTGCGTATAAGTGTATGTGCTTCTGTTAGTGTATGCACATGTTTGCGTGTATGTGCTTCTGTTAGTGCATGTTTGTAAGTGTCTGTCAAATCAGTGAGAGTCTGTTTGTCATTTATGTGTGTGTGACTATTAGTGTGTGTCTGTCAATGTGTTTGTGTGTGTCTCTGTCAATGAATGAGTGTGTGTCAGTGAATGTGTGTGTGTATCAAATCAGTGACGTCTGTGTGTTTGTCACTGAGTGTGTGTGTTACTGTCAGTGTGTATCTGCCAGTGTGGGTGTCTGTCAGAGAGTGTGCTTAGAGGGACACTATAGGCACCCAGACAACTTCAGCTCATTGAATGGTCTGGGTGCAGTGTCCCAGTCCTCTTAAACCTGCAAGTGTAATTATTGCGGTCTATCAGACAGCCACTAGAGGGACTTTCGGGTGGTTAGGTGACCAAAAGTCGCCTAACTGATGCTGGACGTCCTCACCCTGTGCATGAGGACATCCAGCATCTGCTAAATACCCGTAGGATTTTAACCCCAGCAGTGTCGAGTGGGGGAGGGGAGGACATGAGGGAGGGGGGGCACTACAGGGAATTATAGTGCCAGGAAAACAGCTTTGTTTTCCTGGCACTATAGTATTTCTTTAAAAGGAGCAGGAAAAGGTGGAGTCTAAAGAGGAAGGGGTGGGTTCTTAATCAGGAAGCGGTGCGCCCTTGACAGGAAGGGGTGGTAAATTTAGATTAGGGGGTTCTCAGGTATAGTCATGCCTAGGGCAGCACAAAATTAAAATACACCACTGTGTGAGTGTCTGAGTATGTGTGTGCGTCTGTGAGTGTCTGAGTGCATGTGTGTGTCTGTGAGTGTATGTGTGTGCACGCGTTTATATATGCATACGAGTGGGTTTTTTTTTGGTGGGGGGAGTTCCCACACTTTTTCCCCCAGGACTTGACCCCTGCTTGATTGGCCAGCAAACTCCCCTGACCTGAACCCCATAAAGAATCTAAGGGGCATTGCCAAGAGAAAGATGAGAGACATGAGACCGAACAATGCAGAAGAGGTGAAGGCCACTATTGAAGCATCCTGGTCTTCCATAACACCTCAGCAGTGCCACAGGCTGATAGCTTCCATGCCATGCCGCATTGAGGCAATAATTGCTGCAAAAGGGGCCCAAACAAAGTACTGAGTCCTTATGCATGCTTATACTTTTCAGAGGTCCAATATTGTTCTAAGTACACTCCTTGTTTTATTGAATTCATGTAATATTTTAATTGACTGAGATTGTGGATTTGGGGTTTTCATGAGCTGTAAGCCATAATCATCGCACTTATGACAAAGCATGGCTTGAACTATCTTGCTTTGCATGTAATGCGTCTATCTCGTATATTAGTTTCCCCTTTTACGTTGCATTACTGAAATAAATGAACTCTTTCACGATATTCAAATTTTTCGAGTATCACCTGTATAAGTGAATCCCCTAATCTAACATACACATAAAATATTGTGTGAAAATCGTATCAATTGACGACCAAATACCTTTTTAATCCTCATATAGATAAAGAAATAAGGTTAAATCAATAAGGCAGTATTTTAAGAATCGACTTGTATATTAGGAATACACAAATAAATTCCCAAACTAACATACACACCAATGTTTAGTACTATGTGAAAATCGTGTACGTTGACAACCAAATATCTTTTTAACCCTCATATAGATAAGGTAACACGGCTACCTTCATATCTAAAGCAGTATTTCAATGAGAGCTTACAAAAGACAGGAGTGGGTCAGAGTACAGGCCTAAATTCCAATAGAAGAATGATAAATGCCAGTGTACGTGATGTATAAGAGCAATGCTGGCAAGGTTAGAAATAGTTAAATGAAAGAAGAAAGTGAGAAACCCCCATTTAACCCCAATAGGTGCAGCGTTTTCAATTTATATATCCACATGCATTCCCTTTGTCTCAAAAGTCTTTCAAAATCCCCACGTCTCTGGTCTCGCGTGACCAGCTCCAGGCCTTAGAATTTTAGAATCTTGGAATCCTCACCATGGCACTCTTTGAGATGTCTTGAAATAGGTGTCTCTAATCAATTCTTGGGAGACCTCACATGCTCTTTAATTCGCTCATTAAAAGGGCAAAAAGTTTTACCCACATACTTTATGTTACATCTACATGTCAGTAGGTAAACCAGTATTACAATTGAAGAAGTTCTTAATTGTAAAGGTTTGATTTCCTTCACTGTCAGTCACGTTGGATGTGTTTGCACACTATGCATCTCCCATATTGGTAGGTGCCATGAGGTGCCCAGCCATGTCTTTGTAGCCATGTAGGGTTAACAAGGTAGAATCTTTAGCTGCCTCGAAACAGCAGTTAGCGTGAGGAAATTAGAGGAGCAGCGTTAGTCCGTTTTCTGGATTCCTATCCAATAGTGTAGGGTGATTAATACAGCTAACTGAAGAGTGGAGATTTGCTGTAGTTCACTATTCCTACTGAGATGTGAGGACTCCACCATACTTTGTGAATACTCAGCCCCATTATTACCTAAATGAACTTGTTTCTCTATTTTTAACCCCATAGGCTACTACCAACCTCTATTACTTCTATTATCTCTTTACCTGCTATAGTATATAATCTATGTGACTCTTGTTTAGTCCATTGTGTTAATTGATACCCTGGGTGTATTGACTTTTTGCCCTTCCCAGGCTACGTTATACGTATTCTTACATATATGCAGCTTACCTAGGGATCTTTGTAGGTATGCTCTAATACTCTCTTTAATATATTATATTAAAGAGACATTTTCTCCGCTCTTCTTCATGTTCACTTTTTCTTATTCCTTTATTTTAATCTCAGGTTCTTGTTCGGGTAGCTGTAAATAATGTATGTAATAAAAAGACACCAAGAAATCTGTCCCGTTTGGATTCAGGGAAGCCTATCCTTCAATACCTTCCTTTAGTAATAGTCAATACTGTAGAGACATGCATGCTTTATGATGTTAGAGATGGCATTGTAGAGTTCTTGCTTTATACTTAACATCACTGGTTTGGTGGTGACAGCTCGCAAGACTTTAACATAGCTCTCATTGCCTTCTAAATGACCTTAACCTGTCACACACTCTATAGCATCTACGTTGAGGCAAGGAAAAATTTGTATTCTATCTCATTTCCTGAAAGTTATTACTCAGTGAAAGGTTGGGAGACTGCTTGAGAATAGTTTATGTCCCATTGTATCTTCTCTAGCCCTTGTAGTTGCAATCTTTAATTTCAAAGTAAAATTTAAGTTAGGAATATTTATCAGATGCGAAATGAGATCAATGCATGTGGCTTTGTATATCATTTTCTACACTATTGCAACCGCTGTTAATGCATTACATCTACTAATGAACGACTGGCTTCCAACCTTTTTGCTTTTTACCGGCTGACCTCCAATAACGTCTACTTGCTAAGACACCGACCAGGCACATAAACACATCTTGCCTAAGTTGTCAACCACAACTTGCCGGTAAAAAGGCAAGCATGCATATTTCATCCAGTGACTGACCTTATAAGGAGATTGCAACTGTTTATACAATGTGCTAGGAATGGTAGAAGCACATTAGGTATCGATTGGACAGAAGCAATAGGGGGTAACCCTTAGAGGTGAGTTAAAGACAAGTGAGAGATACAATTTTACTCTGTGTGAATTAATTTAGAGCTAGACTCCATTCTAGCTTCTTTACTTATGTATTAAAAGTTATGTTTTAACTTCACTAAAGGCCATTGGACAGAATATCTCTCTCTTGTGTTTATAAAATGTGTTAAATTTCATGCTATGCCAGATACATATCTATTGTCATATCGTATTAACATAATTTTTCATGTATGATATATAGATGTTAACATCTTTGCATTGGTCAAGAGGTTAAGTACTGTTAAAGGGACACTCCACTACCCAAATAAAAACCAAACAAAACACTATTTAGTAGGTATACACATAAAGATTATGCATTTTTTCACTGGGGTATATCTAAAAACAGCTTGCAAAAGCTGCAGTTCTCTTGTCTGCTGCATTTGCAATCCCTCCTCTTCTAATCCCGCCCAGACTTTCTGTGACTGTCCAATCACAGACTTCCCAATGCAGCTCAATGAGAAGTCTTTACAAGGCAATTGCTGCCGCTTGAATTTAGCACCACAGAGCTAACCAAACCAGAAAGTAATAGGAGTGGTTGTTTGATTTATAGCCAATGGGGTATAGCAAGGTTAATTTATAAAACTGCCTATTTCTATTGAAATCTGTAAAATGAAACACACTCTTCACTTATATAGCACTTCAGCAAGCTAAAATGCTTTAGGGTTATGGAGTGGCCATTTACGTTCTGAATATCAGCTGTTAAACAGTAGCTGCAGGGTTGGAAACCAGTTACAAACCTAATGCTAATTAGTGGTCAGTGGTTAGTGGCACTCACAGAAATTAATGGGAGCTATTAGCCAGTTACTTAGCTACTCGCTTTATGTAGCAGCAGACGCCAGTAACTTCCTGTCACTACTGGTGAAATGTTGGAGTCAATATATTCTCTAACAGTCATGACAAGCACTTCAGCAAGTAATGGCTGGTTAGTAAAAAGTAGGGACAAGATTGTAGACAAGCGTTTAGTATCTGACTTGAATATAACCTGCATTAAAGGGACACTATAGGCATCAAAATGGCTTTAACTTAATGAAGCAGTTTTCGTGTATAGATAATGCCCTTGCAGTTTTACTGCTCAATTAACTGTCATTTGTTTTGGTACCTATAGTATCCCTCTAAGCTTGCAACAACAACCCTCCAACTGATTGCAATGTAGAACTGTTGTTCCCAACCTTTTTTAGATCAAGAAACATCAATAACATGGACATTTCCAAGACACACATATCTTTTAAACCTTCATTCACAGCTAATAAATGTAACATTTGATATTGGCTTGCTAGTTCTACAGGGAGTGCAGAATTATTAGGCAAATGAGTATTTTGACCACATCATCCTCTTTATGCATGTTGTCTTACTCCAAGCTGTATAGGCTCAAAAGCCTACTACCAATTAAGCATATTAGGTGATGTGCATCTCTGTAATGAGAAGGGGTGTGGTCTAATGACATCAACACCCTATATCAGGTGTGCATAATTATTAGGCAACTTCCTTTCCTTTGGCAAAATGGGTCAAAAGAAGGACTTGACAGGCTCAGAAAAGTCAAAAATAGTGAGATATCTTGCAGAGGGATGCAGCACTCTTAAAATTGCAAAGCTTCTGAAGCGTGATCATCGAACAATCAAGCGTTTCATTCAAAATAGTCAACAGGGTCGCAAGAAGCGTGTGGAAAAACCAAGGCGCAAAATAACTGCCCATGAACTGAGAAAAGTCAAGCGTGCAGCTGCCAAGATGCCACTTGCCACCAGTTTGGCCATATTTCAGAGCTGTAACATCACTGGAGTGCCCAAAAGCACAAGGTGTGCAATACTCAGAGACATGGCCAAGGTAAGAAAGGCTGAAAGACGACCACCACTGAACAAGACACACAAGCTGAAACGTCAAGACTGGGCCAAGAAATATCTCAAGACTGATTTTTCTAAGGTTTTATGGACTGATGAAATGAGAGTGAGTCTTGATGGGCCAGATGGATGGGCCTGTGGCTGGATTGGTAAAGGGCAGAGAGCTCCAGTCCGACTCAGACGCCAGCAAGGTGGAGGTGGAGTACTGGTTTGGGCTGGTATCATCAAAGATGAGCTTGTGGGGCCTTTTCGGGTTGAGGATGGAGTCAAGCTCAACTCCCAGTCCTACTGCCAGTTTCTGGAAGACACCTTCTTCAAGCAGTGGTACAGGAAGAAGTCTGCATCCTTCAAGAAAAACATGATTTTCATGCAGGACAATGCTCCATCACACGCGTCCAAGTACTCCACAGCGTGGCTGGCAAGAAAGGGTATAAAAGAAAATCTAATGACATGGCCTCCTTGTTCACCTGATCTGAACCCCATTGAGAACCTGTGGTCCATCATCAAATGTGAGATTTACAAGGAGGGAAAACAGTACACCTCTCTGAACAGTGTCTGGGAGGCTGTGGTTGCTTCTGCACGCAATGTTGATGGTGAACAGATCAAAACACTGACAGAATCCATGGATGGCAGGCTTTTGAGTGTCCTTGCAAAGAAAGGTGGCTATATTGGTCACTGATTTGTTTTTGTTTTGTTTTTGAATGTCAGAAATGTATATTTGTGAATGTTGAGATGTTGGTTTCACTGGTAAAAATAAATAATTGAAATGGGTAGATATTTGTTTTTTGTTAAGTTGCCTAATAATTATGCACAGTAATAGTCACCTGCACACACAGATATCCCCCTAAAATAGCTAAAACTAAAAACAAACTAAAAACTACTTCCAAAAATATTCAGCTTTGATATTAATGAGTTTTTTGGGTTCATTGAGAACATGGTTGTTGTTCAATAATAAAATTAATCCTCAAAAATACAACTTGCCTAATAATTCTGCACTCCCTGTATACTGGTTGCCAGATGGGAATTCCAATTTCAATGTAGACATTTATAAAAAAAAAACACATAATTGAGGATTACTTCTTCACCCTATTATAGCCCACAAGGCAATGTGTTTGTGACACACTTGAGCTGTCTTAGCAATAACGTTAGAATGTCTTACTTTTTTCCACAGTAATAACGACAGACATACACCTCAGATATGTTCGGTAAATTTATGCCAGTACTGACAGAATCAGTCCTAGAAATGGTTTTGAAGGGTAATATAAGATCAGAGGAATTGCATTGAGATTTTTTGGTTTCTTGGACTAGATGTATCTTGCGTTCTCTTCATACAGAGGCAGAAGGGAAGCAGTTTGGAACAAAAAGGTACAAAAAATGAACCACAAATTAAGGCAGAGACTAATATGTTTGCTAGGAGTTAAACACTATTTTGCCCCATGTACCTTCAATTATTTGCCTTAGTGGCAGAGTACTTGCTCTTAAAGATAAAAATTACTTATATAAAATATTCCCATCTCAATTGAATTTTATCATTGGAGAGAGGTGGTCCTTTAACTTTTGTTTTGCACCTCTACACAGCTCTGCTGATCCAGCCCACTATATTAGTAGGCATCAGACATGATAATGCAGTACTGTGCCTGGTAATAGAGATCGTGGATGTGTTTGAGTATCTTGAATTAGTAGCAGTTCTTGTATTTTTAGCGAGCCTGAAGGTGTGTTTGTTATTGTCTAGGACAGCCATATTGCTAGAATTTAAAGGTTAATTTCACACATTATCAGATTAATTCACTAAAGTCTCAGTTGTCAGGCCTACTAACATTGGACATGTCATATATAGATTAGACAGATAAAGATCCTTTTTTGGGGGGTGGGGGCACCAAAATCATCTTCGCCTGTGTACCCAAAAATCCTTGCTCCGGCCCTGGACAGATGGAGTCGCAGGATGTGACATATTACATCTCTGCAACCTCCATGTTACTTTTCTCCTAATTGTTTGACAGATTACCTACACACAGGCATCATTTTTTATAAGGTCAGCATGGTGTCAAGGCAGGCACTGGTTGCAGTATGGCTCAATGACACTCCTTCACCAATTCGAGTAACTACTGACAAAGTGCATGACACTAAATTGATGGATGAGCTTACAGAATTGGTTCACAACACGTTTGCACCCTTTCAAAAGACCTACACTTCCTGGATGGGATTTAGAGATAACATTTTGGAAATGTTATCAATTTGTATCATATACCTTTCACTATTTTTGTGCAAATAAAATGTATGTGGCATTCTCATACAAACACACTTGTCACTTATGAGGCAAGTCCACCCTCTTCCTTCTTCCCTCTGTCTTTTCCTTCCCTCCCCTCCCCTCCCCTCCCATCCCATCCCCTCCCCTCCCATCCCATCCCCTCCCCTCCCATTTCTTCTTTTCTTCTTTTGTTTTTCGTGTTATTGGGTGCATGGGCCCCAATATCTTTAATGGAAAATCACAATGTGCTGCTTCTTACTTTAGGAATGCATCTGTACTTGGTGAAAAATAATGAATTTTTAAAAACATGGTCGGGTGACAGGTCCTCTTTAAAGCTGTTCAATCTTTTCTTAACGGTCTGGCCCAAGCTTCTCTATAGCTCCTCCCCAAACAAACCCTCCACAACCATTTTAGGCCCTAGGACCTGCGCAAGTTGCCTTTTCATGTTCGTGCCAGTCCAGCCAGGTCTTCTCTAATGGCGCCAGGTCTTTTCTAATTTTTGTATATCTATGATGACAGCGCCAGGAAGTTCATATTCTATTCTTTTTTGGGTGTGTTCATCATCCAAGGCCGCCAATAGACCTGTGTTGACTCATGGAAGTGACGAAACACTGGAAGGATGGTCAGTACAGCCAATGACAAATTTGACAGAGGGCATAAAGCTTGACTAAACCTCCATCCTTTGTCAACTTTTGTCAATCTTCAGGTTTTACGTAAGGAAAACGTCCATACTTTTCATAATGTATAATTATGAAAAAAAAAAGCATAATTTATTTAAAAAGAAAACAGAAAAAAAAAACATGGTAACAAAAGGGGGATTTGGAATATGCCAATCTTAAAAGAAAAGTGACAGATCTACTTTAAATTAGCAGTGAAGTGAGACCCAGGAAAGACGAAATAAATTGAAGATTATGCTAGCTTTAGTGTACTAGTAATTGTAATTTTAATAATGACAGGAGGTGAATATTTAGCATAATCTTTCTTTACTTACTCTATATAGCAGCAAAGAAAAATAATGGAAACTGAGAACCAATCAAACACAAGCAATGTATATAAGAGTCGTGCATAACTGAATCACTTCCTCTTTAAAAGCGACATCACAAGTCCATGAATCCACTTGAAACTGTAGATGTATTATGTACTTTAAATCCAAAAAACTTACATCAGGACCAGTATTTCACTAGCGGGGCTGTTGGAGATCACCTGCAGTGTCCAATTAAGCTGAAACTGTTTTAGTTCACTGAATGGGTTGCATGAAGCATACGTCCTGACTGTCCTGCACTGGGAATTAACATTACACCCAAAAAATCCACCCCCAACTAACATACCTAGCTGAATATAAACAAGTCCCACTCCCAATCAAACCAAACCTGAATGAGCAGGGCAATCAAAGCATAATATCTGAACAAATTGTAAACGTACCAACATAAGAAGGTAAACACAACATAGGTAAAAGTACAGGGAGGGAGATAAAAAAGAAACAAAAGAATGCGGGGGGGGGAAATATTCGCCTCCTGTCATTATTAAAATTAAGATTATTAGTACACTAAAGCTAGCATAATCTTCAATTTTACCACATGACAAGAGGCTTCATATTTTGCTATTTCAACTCTGAGAGAGAAGAGATAAAGCAGGGTTTGCGGCAGGACAAAAAATAGAATGTCCGGAACGTAGATTCACATGACCAATCTGTTGCACAAAGGATATAGGGAAGCGAGGCGCCCGCCACCAAAGTCGAGGAAACCGCCGCTCTGCGTACTGAATGTGCTCCGAAATTCTAATCTATACCCGCTAGAGCTGGTAGCCAACAAATCCACCTGGCCAGTGTCGTGACTGAAACCGGGTTATGAGGTCAAACATATGAGATGAGAAGTTGACGAGATGAAGGAGATCGCAATGTTGCTGTAGCCTCCATGTAACAGTGAAGAGTTGAGACCACACAGAGTTGTGGGTCCGAAAGTAAAAACAGATAAAAAAACGAGGAGGAGTGCGGTTTGGTACACCGTGAAACCTGAAAGGTCACACCTTCTGGGCAAAACGCGAACGCATCCGTTTTGAATGCCTGAACGTCAGAAACCCGTCAAAAAGAGACTGAGCCGAGGAGAAAGATAAATTTGGTCGTAAGCTGGCGTAGAGGTAGCCTGTCATTAGGGGGCCAATCTCATCCCATAACCATGCGTATTTGGGTCCCAGGGGACGCCGTAGTCAAGCGCCGCGAAGAAGACGGCAAACGAGTGGATCTTTACCCACAGGAGTCCCCTGTAGGGGAACATGAGCCACCAAATTGGCAGATCGCACCATGTTGATTGAGTGATATGATTTCCCTGAGGAGAAAAGAGAGGGAAGGAAATTCAGAATAGAAGGAACAGAGGCAGTAAAGGGATCGAAGTCCCGTCCCACACATCAATCGGATTAAGATTGCCAGGCTGAGAGGTAGCATCTCCTTGTTCCTGGAGCCCCGGAGTCCCATAGAATGTCCTTAGCATCTTGCTATAGTTCACTGACGTGTCAGGAACTCCAGGATGCATCCAAGCCACCAGTGGGAGATGACCTTCCATGAGAAGTGGGTGAGATAGACCCATTGGGTTCTTGAGAATCATCAGGTCTGCCGGCAGGAGGAAGGGGTCCTTGTACGACAACTACAGAAGTTCCAGGAACCAAGGCTGGCCTTGCCACAAGGGTGTCAGGAGTGTCACTACCAACATCTGCAGATGGACTTGGTGGAGGATCTGCTCAATCATTGCAAAGTGTGGAAAGGTGCAGGCCCCGTGTCTCGGCCACATCTGCAAGAAGGCGTCCACCACGGTGCTTTCTGGGTCCGGTAGCCAACTGAAGAAGTCCTATGTCTGGCAGTTGTTGCATGAAGCAAATAGGTTGAGGTAAAATGGGCCCCTCTGTTCATCTAGTGAAGCAAAGATCCTTGGGTCTAGTTGCCAGTCGCTGCAGTCTCGCCAGTGGCGTGAGAACCCATCTGCCGTGAGGTTTGACTCCCCCGGTAAGTGTTCCGCCATGAGCGGGATCTTGCGGGGCAGACAGTTGTGGTGACATTCTGTCATCAAACTAATATGGTGACCAGGGGTCATGTGACCAAGCTCATGTATGCCTTTCTCACAGTGGGATAAGCTTTACCTTTGATATGGTAATTCAAAACCTTTACAGGTCAGGAAAGAGATAACCACTCCCCCCTATCCCCATTCCTTCCTGTTCCTTCTTGGCTGTGCTACTAAGCAGACTCTTAAGCAGACATGGGCTAATTTTTATCATGGTGAACTGTGAGTGGGATCTGGTGATTTTATAAGATTTAGTTGTTATTGTTAGTTAGGTTGTTGTGTTGTTGTTGTTGTTGTTGTTGTTGTTGTTGGTATAGTTAGTTAGATTGTGTGTCATTATTTGCATGTTGTTGTTGTTTTGTCTCTGAATAAATATTTGTTAAAGTAGACGGACCAGAGTTTATATGTGTATGCGTACATAATAATTTATAGAGTTTGGTAATATACCACAACAGTAATCAAAGATTTCCTTTGTTAGTTCTACTAGTGCTCGTGAGCGGGTGCCTCCGAGTTGTCCATCCGAAGTAGGATGCAGCAGTTGGATTTCCCTTTCATCAGACTGCGGAGTGCGAATGACCCTGCCAGAAGCTCCAGGCAGTTGATGTGAATGGAAAGGTCTTCGGAGGTCTAGATGCCTCCTGTGGCGATAGTGCCATCCGTAACCCCCCTGCCCATTCGTCTGGTGTCCAATTCCAATACAAAGTCTGTCTGGTTTCCAAATAAGCCTTGAACCGTTCCAGGCCTGCATGCAATTCTACCACCACTGTAGTTCCGCCCCAACCTTGTCCGACATAGGGACTGATTGGTCATATGTCGGTTTCCGGTGTAGGAATCGTGTCTTGATGTAATAACTGGCTGTGAGTTTATTTAGTTGAATAAGTCTTTTATAAATATATAGATATTTCTTCTTTGGGTCAGGCTCGCCACACTAATATATGTCTATATTAATGAAAAGTACTAATACGCAATCTGACGTTCTTTATAAAAAATATGCATTTATTCTACTTCAACAGCAAACAATAATATACTTAACAGATGGTATTTCTTAACAACGTTACAGAGAGTCGTCTTTATATCAGCAACTCAAGACATCAGAGAGGAGAGCAAAATGGATTGTAGAAGGAAGAGAGCATGGTCCTTTGTCCTTGGCTCTATATAACCCAAATTACGTCATAACGTTTAGTTTACACTCTGCCATATAAAGAAATTCCCCATATAAATACCACCCCAAATCTCTTATACAGCAAATTCCAGAGACCTCATGGCACAGAATAGAAAACACCATCTGTTCTGTTTAACCCATTAGACAGCCACACCTTAATATGTATTTGAATAGGTACATATAGAATATGCAATATTCTACACTTGAGGTGCTGCATAGCTCAGTAGTGGTGGGGACCCGGGAATATCGCCTGGATGGAGGAGGATAGAAGGCCTACTATCCATGTGAGGAGACAAAGTGGTAAAGATGGTAGGCAGAGGACCATGCGGATTTGCTTGAGGATGGAGGCTACCTTTGCAGCTGGGAGATGAAGTGTATCTCGAATCGCAGGAATTGGACCATTTGTGAGGGGTCCAGCGCCGATTTGAAGCGGTTGACCATGAAGCCCAGCGATTCCAGCAATTGAACCGTGTAGGTGGTGTGTCTTCGTAGCGCTCGTCTGTCCCCGTCGAATATGAGGATATCATCCAGGTATATAATACAGTGTACTCCACAGGCCCGTGGGTGTACCACCATGGGGTTCAGCAGTTTTGTGAAGCACCAAGGTGCCGAGCTGGGTCCCAAGGGGAGGCAAGTAAACTGCTATGCGGTCTCGTGCAAGAGGAAGCATAGGCAAGGACGACTTTGATCATGAATTGGGATTGTAATGTAAGCGTCTTTCAGGTCCAGCCGCGTAAACCAGTCGCCGTCCTGAAGTAGGTCCCGAAGGAGATGGATGCCTTCCATCTTGAAGTGTCTGTATATGACGTGTGACGTGGGTGTTTAGCGGTCTTAGATTGATAACCGGATGGAATTCCCGATTCTTATTTCAGACCAGGAAGCAGGGGCGTATTAGCTGCGAGGCAAACAAGGCATTTGCCTTGGGCGGCATTTTCCAGGGGGCGGCAAAAAACGCCGCCCCCAAATGCCCAGGGCAAATGCCTTGTTAGCCTTGCGGCTAACTTGCGGCTAACTGACAAGCCCTCTGGGCAGGTGATCTGCTGGGCGGCGCTGGCAGGCGGCTGGCGAGGGAGCACTTCCTCTGAGCTGTCTGCTCAGCTCCCTCGCGCGCTGAAGAGTGAGGCTGGGAGCTGGAATATGACGTCATATTCCGCCTCCCAGCCTCACTCTGCGGCGCGCGAGGGAGCTGAGCAGACAGCTCAGAGGAAGTGCTCCCTCGCCAGCTGCCAGCCGCCCGCCAGCATCGCCCAGCAGCCACTGGACCACCAGGGAGAGAGGGAACCCCCCCAGCATTCCCAAAGGTAAGGAGGCTGGGGGGGTTGAATAAAAAAAATAAAAAAGTGAGTGTGTGTGTGTGTATGTCTGTTAGTGTGTGTCTGTTATTGTGTGTGTGTGTGTGTGTGTGTGTGTCTGTTATTGTGTGTGTGTATGTCTGTTAGTGTGTGTATGTCAGTGGATGTCTGTTAGTGTGTGTGTATGTCTGTTAGTGTGTGTATGTCAGTGGATGTCTGTTAGTGTGTGTGTATGTCTGTTAGTGTGTGTCTGTTAGTGTGTGTGTATGTCTGTTAGTGTGTGTGTGTGTGTGTATGTCTGTTAGTGTGTGTCTGTTAGTGTGTGTGTGTATGTCTGTTAGTGTGTGTGTGTGTATGTATGTTAGTGTGTGTCTGTTATTGTGTGTGTGTGTGTGTGTATGTCTGTTAGTGTGTGTCTGTTATTGTGTGTGTGTATGTCTGTTAGTGTGTGTGTGTGTGTGTATGTCTGTTAGTGTGTGTGTATGTCTGTTAGTGTGTGTGTGTATGTCTGTTAGTGTGTGTGTGTGTGTGTATGTCTGTTACTGTGTGTGTATGTCTGTTATTGTGTCTGTGTATGTCTGTTAGTGTGTGTGTATGTCTGTTAGTGTGTATGTCTGTTAGTGTGTCTGTGTATGTCTGTTAGTGTATGTCTGTGTGTCTGTTAGTGTGTGTGTGTCTGTATGTCTGTTAGTGTGTGTGTGTGTGTGTCTGTATGTCTTAGTGTGTGTGTCTGACTGTGTGTGTCTGTTAGTGTGAGTGTGTGTGTATCTGCTAGTGAGTGTCTGTTAGTGAGTGTGTCTGTTAGTGTGTGTGTGTTTCTGTTAGCTAGTGTATGCGTATCTGTCAGTGAATGTGTGTGTGTGTATTTAGAAGGCGGGGCGGGGGAAGGGTTGGGTGGGGGTGGCGCGGGCGGGCGGGAGGGGGGCACCTGAGTTTTGTCCTGCCTAGGGCAGCACAAAACCAGGATACACCACTGCCAGGAAGATGTTGCTGAAGAATCCACCGTAATCCAGGTCCGGCTGAATGGCGCCTTTGGACCAAAGATTGTGCAGTTCTGAGTTGATCAGTCACGGATCCGCATCTGCCACCCAGAACGGGGGCGGCAGATGCGATAGAACGGGGATGTTCCCGAATTCTATTCGGTAGCCACTTACCGTCTGATCCAGGTCTGGAGAGGTCTGCCCAGCTGTGGAAAAATTAGAAATACGGCCTGCGATTTGAACAGTAGTTAGCGGAGGATTAAATTGGGAACTTACCAGAGGTGAATCTTGCCCTGGAGTGTCCTCTGCCTCGGTGTCCGTGGTCCGAGCCTCTGGAGTAGTGGAACTGTTGGTTTCCCATCTCCGGATAGAAAGGTTGTGTCCGGGTTGTACGGGGGCCTGATCGCCAGAATCGGCTGGCGGCACGGCTCCTTTGCCGACCAGATCTGCCAAAAACATTTCTGCTGTGAGATCCATGGAAGACTTTCTGCATAGACGATTGCACCTTATTAAGTGATGTAAATATATTCACTCTTTTGTTGAGCTCCTTTAAGAAGGCCTTGCCAAACAGTTTACCCTGTGCCAGGGGTCCGAGCTCCTTGTCCCCCAATTCCACCAGTTTCTCGTCTATGCGGAACAGTGCTGCACTGTGAAGGTCAGTATAATCTGATCGAAGTCAGGGGTGAAGGTCACCTTATCCGGCAGCGTAGGGTGAGGCCACTCGAATCTCATGCGTTTCCGCACCTCCGTATCCAAGGGTTTTCGGAGACAGAAATACATAAATTTTGCCAGATGGACCTGTCGGATATTCCTAGGGTCAAACATCTGGAGGCTGAAGAAGACTTCAGAGTCGTCTTGCGCCATAGGAGTCTCGCTCTGGGGCTCACCTAGAAAAATGTCCCATTGAAAAGTTGGGTCAGATCTTGCCAAGTGTCATCATCTGCTTCAGACGCTTCAGCTTCACACTCATCCAGCACTGAAAGTGCATGTGGATGGTCTCATTCCTCATCCGAGGAGGAGAGCTGTGCCAGCCTGCGTGCCATGTGTTGAGAGGGCTCTTTGCGCTTAGCGGGTGCATTGCTTTTTGCACTTCCAATGGTAATTTAGGGGAATGCGAATGTTCCCTGGAGGAGTCTGAATCTTCGAAATCCGCCACATAATGTGTCCTCTTGGATGTAGGCCTAGATACATGTTGGCTAGTGAAAGTTTGAGAGAATGCCTTCTCCATAGATTCGACTGCAGCGGCAATCATGGCCTATAAATCATTTGGGGTCGGTGACTCTTCCATGTTGATAAATGGGCTCAATATGGCTCTCATTCAGAGACACCAAGCTTGAGAGCAGAGTGGAATTGGCACTGAGGGTAGTAGAGGCCTGGGGACCAAAGGGGTGGTATGTCCGTAGGTGTAGTGTAGCCTGAACCAGCAGCTGTGTCCGATTGAAAGGACAGACGGAGAAGGCTGTAGTGTATCACTGGGGTACACCCAGGCAATCATGAGCCTGCATGGACAGGTCCTGTTCGGCAGCACAGAAACAGGGGGCTCAACCGACCCCCAAGTGCAGAGCACTAACCTGTTGCCTGGTACAAAAAGGATATCCCACAGCAAGGAGCAATATGAGCAAAATAAGTTAATATAGCAGGAGCAAAAACACTAAAGTAATAGCAGTGAAAACTATATAAACCTAAGATGGCCGCTGGTATGACCGCCCATGGCAAAATGCGGGAACCAGAGGAGTCATTCGGGAGGAGTTTTGTGTGAAAAAACATGTGAATGGGCTACAAAGAGAATGTACCAAACAACAAACATTTGAACGCTCGCTCGTGAACGCTTGTGACCCAAGCGTTCATGTGAGAATGGACTCGACTTCCTTAAACATTTGCACGGAAAGAGCCGAACAGCCACAGACAAACATTTGCATATCAAGCGTTCGTGTACGAGTAAGGCGATCGACACACAAATGTTTGCCAGAAGGGAACATTCGCAAGATAGGATCAGTTCGTCGGAAAAACGCTGAACGTTATCCAATGCCCCCGCACGCCAGGTGCAAACAGCACTGTAGAAGACAAAAGCCTGAAGTAAATAGTATGATAAGAGAAAAGACAGAGAGAGGAGAACCAAAACTCTGTACTTAACTTGTGATGGAGCAGCAAAGAAAGAGGGAGTGATTCAGTTATACACATCTCTTATATACATTGCTTGTGTTTGATTGGTTCTCAGTTTTCATTACTTTTCTTTGCTGCTATATGGAGTTAGTAAAGAAAGATTAAGCAAAATATGAAGTCTCCTATTATGTGGTAAAATTAAAAAAATAAATTAAAGAAACTCAAGTTTTAAAAGAGGTTCCATTATAGACTGAGATTATCTCTGCCCACACAGATATTTGTACATATTACAGTCATCATGTTTCAATAACCAAACAACCATGGAATTTGATAGCAGTTATCTTCAGAGGTAACAATGTGGAAGAACATAAAGCCTTATCTACGGTATACAACAAGCAGGAATGAACTGGACCAAGCTTATTTTGAGAATTATGAAATTATTCAAATATTCAAGAGGAAGGGTTTACAAATTGATGGGAACAATTTTGAAAGGAAACATATTAACTTCATTATTACAAATACCACAAACGCCAAAAACATTTGGTAAAAGTTTTAAAATATTACCCATCCGTCCACTTTTCTTCAAGTGTTGCAAATGCTTCCCACAATTCCCCTTATTACAAAGAACCAAGCTTTTATCACTCTATATTTTTGACTAAAATACCATGAAGCTCTCTGACATTGCAAAAAGGATTTCTACACACATGTACATTCACACCTTCTTCTCTGTTGAATCTTGTAGTGTGAAATATTGTCCCCGGGAGACGGTTAACACTGGTTGTGAAAACTCACTTTATAGTCTGTGTTTAGAGTAATAGCTGTTTTCTCTGGGATCAGCATTCAACCAGTTTAATTTGCTGTACGTGTAAGGATGGAAGACGCCTGTTTTCAGAGCCGTGTAATCATTTACAAGGATAATGAAATTGTCATTATTGATTAGTATTTAACCTGTGGACCAGCAGTAAATCTGACATTGTACCAGTTTTAAGAAGATATCAATTGCTATTTGTCTAATCACTATTCATGCATTTTTGTGCCAGAAACATTCTGAATGTTTGAGATTTTGTCTGTTACACTTAGTCTTATTACATCAGAATTCGTTTTTTGGATTAATTCCTATGCATCCGGATAATAATTGAACTTTGCAGAGTTTATAAAGCAAGCAGCACCAATATATTATACACATTTGATATACAAATATCAATTTGTTGTTAATTGACATAAGATACTTATCACAAAGATTTTTTTTATCATATTATTCAAATACAGTCAGTAAATGTTAAAGTCAATAAAATATGTATTATGCCGATATGCAAAAAAATAATCTATTTTGGAGGAAAGCATTTCCCACCATAAAATCATTAAAACAAAATAAAATAAACACAAAATAAACTAGAATAGACTAGAAATAAGCAATCAGGTAAATGTTTTATTTGTTTAAAGGTTTTGTGAAATATTCTGAAGAGTTTTCCTTTAACAACTCTCTCTAACGTTAAAACTTTAAAAAAGTATTATATTTATAATTATAAACAATATTAATAATTATCTCGTATTTGCTTATCACTTTCTGCAATAGCCTGATCTCTATGTTGACTTACTTTGTCTTACAATTTAGGCTTCACATTAATATTGTTGTTTAAGCATCTCAAATGATTTTATATTTCTGGATCAACTTTCAAAATGATTTTTTACAAATATTAAAATATCACACAATATCTAAAAGTTGAATCATTCTATATATAAAAATAAAAATAAATACTAAATTGTAGTGGATAGAAAATCAAATTGCAAAATTTAGGCAAAACTAGACAAGCTGTGAGTAGAATTGTGTTGGAGAATTTTACCAAATCAGTTATTTCAGACTACCTGTGCTTTAATTTGAAATCACTACATTTCAGTGTTTCAGTGTTTAGTTAATAAACAATTGACGTGTAGATCTAACACAGTGCTAATAGTGCTGTGTGTACATTAATACAATAACAAAATACATCACAAAACAGCATAGTTTATTGTATTCAATATATGTGGAATATATAAAAATATAAGAAAAATATTTTAATAACACGAACACCAATTGGACTATGATATTCCCCTATATAAAGTGACATATTTATCAGGAATAAAGTTGTCAAATAAACTGTAAAAAAAATATTCTTTTAATTCTTAATTAATTCTTTAGAAATCAAGTATGAAGATATTACATTTCCTTGTGTTTTGTTATGGGTTATTTCAACGTCGAAAATGTTGAGTGAATATTATACAATTTTATATTGTTTAGAGTACACATTTCGTCCACTCACTTCGCAACTATATGTTTTTCAAATCCCAAAATATAAACATATCAATGGCATATCTGTCTGAGTATACAGGTAAGGTTGTGGTGCGCAACACAATTTGTGTTCAGGCCCATTTGTTTTTGCACTTGGAGAACAATACAACGTCTTCCTGCAAGACTGCCTGAAACACAATTAAAAAGATGAGGAAGGAAGAAGATACTGGGAAGCTATGAACGCATTATGTAGACAATGCTTACTCCCTCACCCATGGTGGAAACACCACAACAGCCCAGAATTGCTGGCTGAATTTTCGAGTTAACGCATCTACATGCCATATGATTGGTGCACCTTTCTTAGTTTGCCTTTGTGTAGAATTGATCAAATTTACTATATTTAGGCTGTTACAACCAAGCTGATGAGAATATCCATTTTCAGCCAAGTTGAGTATTTATTTTTTACAACTCATCTGTAAACTCATCGCAATTTGCTGTTTAGTGAATAGACGCTAATGTTTTTGAAGCACTTCATTGTGCTATCATCGTGTCACATGGTCTCAATGCTGAAGAATTAGTAAATGACAGGAATTTTGAGATACATGTGTTGCATACATTTTACAAGTGTTGTCCTTAAAGCTTCAAAGGACTTTAGATGATTTATCATGTGGTATTCAGAATGTCTCATTGTTTCCTGCATGTATCAGGAGAACCACCCTGATAATGTTATAGTAAAGTAACAACATTATTTACATTCACTCTTTCTTTATTTCATCTGGTTAATGTCTTGAAGGGCTTGTCTTTGATGAAAGAAATTTAAGGACAATAGTATATTTAATGATATAAATGATTCTGTTTCTGAAAAATGAACAGACCATTATTTGTGTTTATATGTTGGGCTTTGCAAATGTTAACATAATTGTAAATGCATACTTTAGTCTTTAAGTTCTGCTTTAAACATCTTTATTTAGTGATAAGAAATTTTGGCATGTGCAGCAGTGCTGATGAATTGAGTTGACGCTTAAAAAATATAAACAAAAATGAACAACACACATCGAATCTCTTGTTAATTCCCTCCTAGTTTAAGTTTGCAGAGTATGGTAAATGGAGGCATAATATCACACCAATTTAAACAAATCTCAAAACATTGGGAGGTGTGAAATTAGGTGCTAGAGGGTGTGGTATTGGGGGCATGACAGCATGGCTCAACTTGCGCCACACAATAAAAAACAAATTATAATCTTGGCACTTTATATTTCGATGGCTAGACCTTCACTTTGAATATGGAATGCAGTTTTGGGAACCTGTTTTAAAGAAGGATGTTATACATCTAGAAAGAATGCAGAAGTGGACTACAACATTTATTAGGGAAATAGAATATTTTAGCTGTAAAGAAATTACAAGTTTTGAACTTGTACTCTTTATAAAAATGTGACTCAGAGTGAATATGGTATCATTATATAAATATAGAGGAACAAATACAAACAGAACAAGTTACAAACAATGCTGCCGTCCACCCTATGTGTTCCCTATTAAGGGTTTATAAGTATGTAGGAGTTTAGAAAAATACCCCTCTGTCTCATTAGAGATATTTTTACCTGAAGTTGAAGTTTGTCTTGACGTGGCAGGTGGACTTACTTCTAATGGCCGTTGGAGTAACTAAAAAACCTCCATTTATTTAAATATTAGGCAAGAAAACAACAATAAGGGTCAGCGCTAATAAATTGAAGTAGAACAGTGTAAGTTAGGCAGCAACCCTATGCAAGGGTTTCCCTCAAAATACCCTTGAAAACAATCAGACAAAAACACAAAGGTAGGGTAGGGCTGCACCACAATATAAAAATACAATATAGATATATCTTTATATAGTTCACAAAGTCTTGTGTAAGATGCTTGAAACCAATAAGGTTTAAGTCAGAAGGGGTGTTCTTTACGCGTCACCAGTGACCGTATATGCAGAGAATGAAGAAGTCAATAGTGCATTAAATCTCACTGGGTATAGGTAAAATAGGGAATAAATGGGGTTGCACTCACATTTGGTAGAGCCTAAGCCATCTCTGGTGTGTATAGCGTACAGCGGTATTATCCCTATTTAGAGGATATGATAGAAGTATCAGGAACCGCCTAATCGGCCTATAGGACACACTGGTCTTTATAGCAAGGGTAAAACCAAGCAAACCCTGTCTGCTAGTCTGTCTCCTTCAATAGCTAAAGTCAAAGTGTCTTCTAGAAGAATCCTGTGTAGATATATATTTGTTTCTTTTCACCTCTCAATTGGAAAGGAGATACAGATACACATCTTCTTCAAATCTCCTCAACATGATGGCAAACATGATGCCCATTCTCTTCTCCCTCCCATCCCACTTTTATGAAACAGAACTGTGAATAACAAAACAGATTAACATGCTCATCCATTATGTGAGTCATTTATTTTTTTGCTTCGGAGTTAAGGAATTCAAATTATCCACCAATAGGCCTAACTTCAGACAAATTTTCAAATTTCAAAAAGGCACAAGTCTAATTACAAGATTGGAATTAGCTATTAGCTACTTAACCCAAGCATCATATTCACGACAGCCCAATATAAGCAGTACCCCTGTAACTGCTAGTACCCCTGTTTACCACTAAAAAGTCTTAAATCACAGAAATTAGCAGGGCTGAACGTACAGATATCTTTAGCCATAATGTTATATAGTTGATAAGAGTTTCTCTATTTAAAATATATAAATAATTGAGAGTACAATAAAAATAGGGATTGTTTTGGAAGCCGTAATGTTTTGTCTTTTAAAATATTTAATTGAATATAAATAAATAGACTTGTAAAACAACTTAATAATCCATTATAATAATATACAGCAGAATTTATAAGATTAAAGTATATGCTTGCAATATCAATAAAAATAGAATAACATATCATCTTGTTAATGAACAAGTTAACCACTCAGTCTTGTAAAATGCAGCAGCATTTCTGCTTCCAAATTCTCCCCTCTGTGTTTAATATTAATAAGTACACATATTTATACCATATATTTTCAATTAGGTCATTTTAAGAAATCAGAAAAACTAACCCTATCTACCCTAACTTGGCAAGGAGACTGAACCATGATCATTAAATGACATAGACTTGGTTTGTTCATTTCACATGGGAACATCTTATTCAGTGTATTGTCATGACCTAGACATCTTCATCTTTGTTTGGACTAAAACTCAAGCTTGAACATGATGTGTAGAACCTGCTGTCATATTAACCTAGGATAAAATGGTGTCCTAATATATTTATTTATAAAAATAAAAAATATGTAAACAAATGTAAAGTATCTGCAAGTTTTTAAACTGCAAAAACACAAAAATATAAAAATAATATAAAGAACCCAATAGCACTATGCTCATATCAAACATTTCTGTAACGTATGTGCAGTTCATCGTATAGATGTACAGTAGGGTTAAAGTCAGTGATCTATGCAGGCAAGGCAGGCTTCACATGAAACACATCAAACCACGTCTTCTTGGACCTCACTTTGTATGCAGTAATGCTGAAACAGGAAAGGCCCTTCCCGAAACTATTGCTTCAAATTTGGAAGCATCCATCGTCTAAAATGTCTTTGTATCCTGTATCATGACTCCTTACTGGAACTAAGAGGTCTAACCCAAGCCCCGACAAAGAGTTCCAGACCACTATACTTCCTTCATAAAATGTCATAGTAGGCACCATGCATTCAGGTAGGTAGCATTGTCCTATCACAATCACTAGATTTTTCCACAAAACTGCCAGAGAGTGAAGCATGTTTCATCACTCCAAAGAACACACTGTTCCAGAGTCCAGGGTCAGCGTGCTTTAGGCCATTCTATTCGACATTTGTGCATGTTCATGTAAGGCTTGATCAGCTAAAAGGCATCTGACACTAGGCAATACAATGGTCATATAAAGTTAAGCCTAGTTTAGGATATGTTTTTACAGAATTAATCTAAAGTCATTGATTTAATATAATTTTTAATATTTATAGTGTTTAATCTCAAATTGGTCTTCAAATTAGACCTAACTGCTGATGTAATTGTTGTATGTAATTACTCTGATAGCCTACTGGCACAACTAAAATTAAGAAGTAAACTTTGAAACATTTAAATAATGAATTTAGTTTTTGATTATTTCTCTCCCTAATAAATTTTGGTGGTATTTGTATGTGTGGTTATTGCTCACAACGGATTATCTCAGTAGGTGGTTTGTTTGAGAAATTAAAAAATTAATAGAACAATTATGTAAATGTTAAAGTGGTTTCAGTAAAAAGGAAAATGTTGTGATCATTAGCCTTGTGCACAGTGAAATAAACCAGTTTGTCTGGATTGATTAATCTGAAAATGTTTTTTTTTCCAGACAATTTGTGTTTCATGCTTGCTGTGTTTCGGTTCACATGAATTTCGTCCATGCAATTGTTTAGAGGTAAAGGATTTGGATGAACCAAAATGGCCTGAAAATTGGCCAAACAGTGCACTGCAAAATGTATGCATGATATAAAGGTGCATTTTCACACCATTTGGTTCACAGATCAAGTGAGAAAAAGAGACCAAAAAAGAAGGGAAAAAAGGAGTAGTAAAAAAACAACAACTTTGTTTATATACAGTATTTATGAAATATATAATACATAAATATAGTTTTTTGACACCTCTTGTAATGATATTGATGTTACAAATGTTTGGAGTCCAGCAGCCAGATCAGCAATGTTTTCTGCCAGAAGTAGCCACTCGTTACCCAGGTGGTTGAGCCCCTGAGCTTTGAGTGGCCGTCTGGTCTTAAGTAGAGATAAGAGACTAGAACAGAAAGATAGTAATCGTAGTAAGGCAAACCGAGGTCAGTGGGAAGGAGAAGCATCAAAGTCAAACAGTCCAAATTCAGCAACAGGTAGAAGAAGAAGCAGGCACAAGCTTGATTATAGTATTCATGAACCACAATAATCTGGCAAAGATACAGAGACAGGAAGTGGCTTATATAGGCCAAAGACCAGATACCTGACCAGACACAGCTGAAGAGAATTGGCACTAATATCATGGCTTGTAGAGTCAAGGTTATTAGATCTCAGGTAGGTCTACAAAAGGCAGGCTGGTGAACTGGTAAGGTAGAAAATCAGCAGCATGGAGACCAGGGTTCAAAACCCAGCCAAGTAATTTACCCCTTCTTCTTCCTCTATTGGTAACTTCTTTACAATTATAAAATGTGAATATTTGACAACAAGTGATTGATCTGTGAATAAAATCAACATTTAGTGACTGTCACCTAATCATTAACTTTACATTAATCATCTTTTTTTTTTTTTTTCATGGACAGAACTTTGAATCATGAAACAAACAAAATGGTTAGTCCATTGCCCATTATGTTTGCTTTGTGATTTGTCCATTTAGCATTTTGGAGTTCGAGATTTGCTTGAAATTTGTCCGAATCAGAATTAGTTGGAAACCGAATGCACAAGTCTAGCAATGGTAATTATGATATTATGTTTAATATTCATGTGTTTTCTATGTCATTTATATCATCCAGTAAAATGCTTGCAGTCTATGCATTTCAGGATGAGCTCATGAGAAGCTAGAGAAACACATTATTCCCAACTCTAAACTAAGATCTGGAAAATAGATGCAATATAAATTAAGTTTATTTACTGAAATGGAAATTAGGGAACAATCAACATTTTAAATTTTTAACCAAGACAGTTACTTTGGAAAAACACCTCCAAGCCAATTCCTTTGTTAATTACACAATTACATTTCAAGTTAAATAAAGCCCAATGTAAAAAAATGTCAAATCATGTCTTCATCCACTTAACAAGTAGACTTCATAAAATAAATGGTCATTTTAGCTGCAGCATTGCTGTGTTGAAATGGATGCTGTAGTTTCTATGTATTTATTTATTTATTTTTTGGTCATAATATAGCAACGCCAAGTAAGAAGTGTGTTGGTAATCCTGTTGTCTTCCTTGGGCCAGTCGGTGAATGCCAGGCGGCCTGCTTGACTGAAGCTTTTATCGGCTGTTTGTGTTCACCAAGGCCAGATGATTTTCAAAGAGCGCTCAGAGATTTCAAACATTGATGTGACACCGCTCTTTGATTTTAATGCTTCTAGTTTCATCTTGCTGCCAAATCTATGCACACTTGAGGAAAAGCTGCCACTATTGTTAGCTTCTCTCATTTTTCAATTATTGGAGTAATTACAAGCTGGGACTGACAGAGATTCAAGGCAGCCCTCGGCAGCTGTGCAGGGCTCTTAACTTTGATCCAACCTGCGTCAGAAAGTTAATGATTTAAACTGTGAAAAAAAAAAATCTTCAAAATGCTTTATAGATATATTCCTTACCTTTTTACAAATGCACTTAATAATACTACATAGTTCTCAAGTGGAGACTTAGGTCTTGATTTAATATTGTTGATTAAACTTTTCAAATTATTTAATATTTTTGGATAAACGTTTATAATAATTTAATATTCTGAAAAATATTTTTTGTTTTTGATATATTGATCTAATATTTATTAAAGGGAATCGTTAGTGTTAGGAATACAAATCTGTATTGCTAACACTGGTGCCCTCTCTGGTCACCGCCCCTCCCTCGCGGCCCCCCTGCAGCGCATAAAGGCTTCAAAAAACCTTTATTCACTTAACTGATTCCAACACCAATGTCCCTTGGTGCTGAGTCGGAGCTCCTCCTCCTCCGGAGTTATCTGGCGGAGGGTTCTTATGCACATGTGCAGCGAGCCTTTCCAGCATCAGTTAGGCAACATAGAGTCTGATAAACTCCTGGAAGCACCTCTAGTGGCTGTCTTAGTACTGCAATGTAAATGCTGCGGTTTCTTTAAAACTGCAATGTTTTACATTGCAGAACTCATATCAATATCAATGTCAATTAAATGAAGTGGTCTGGGTGCCTATACTGTCCCTTTAATGATATAATTTAATATTTCGAAAAAAAGTTATTTAAAAAGTTTATCCATAAATATTAGGTCATTTAAAAAGCGTATCCAACAATATCAAATTAATGCCTTATTGTTTCTTAACCACTTAAACATGGGTACTTTTTCCATGGGTATTTACAGTACTTACAATTGGGCTAGGAGTTCCAAGTCCACCAAGAGAATGAGAATAATTACTGGGGTTGACAGAATTGGTAGTAAGAAAAATACAATTGAAATGGTTATTGACTGTAGATAGCCAGGGCTTTTACCCCTTCATCTGACATATACAGAGAGCCTATGAATCAGTGCTGAATATAAAGAGATGAGACCCACAACGAGTACACTGTTTTAAAATTAATGATATGGAATCAATAAATAAACAAGGCAAAAGCAATTACCTCTATTGGCAAATAAATAAATTAAAATACACAGCCCAAATCATTATCCTGGTAGGGTGCTGATAATTCACCCTTGCATGTACACTATAGAATTGAAAGCTAGATAACAAAAAGTGGTTTAAGAAGTTAGCCAGTCTCATATTCCACTGGAAATGTCACCATTGTCCTTTTTGTCATTAAATCCTCCAACATTGTCACCTTCAAAATTCTATCTCTACAAAAGGATTTACTGAAAGAAATTCATAAGTAAGGGTCTAGTTCAAGGGTAGGCAATCTTCTGCATTCCATATGTTGTGCACTACATCTCCCCTGATGCTTTGTCAACATTATATCTATTCGAGCATTATGGGAGATGTAGTCCATAACAATTGGACTGCCTAACTCTGGTCTAGTTTGAAGGGTCTGAGTGATCCTTTTTGCAAACTAGTGCGTGGGCATTTTTCATATTATCAAAATTACTATGACATGTTGCATTGAGCTAGTTTTGACAATGTATATAAACTTATAGTAGGTGTGCCAGGGCTTTCTGATGATCTCTTTATTTTTATCCATTTCTTTCATTAGAGGATAACTGTATTGTTTAGTGAAGTGGAAGGGATGGAAGAAATAAAAAGACCACTCTGAACAGTGCGTGTGGGAGCACTACCTTCTCTAATGGAAAAGGCATTGTGCACAAATTCCATTAGCTTTCATTTTAAAATTGCAAGTTCCATTTTATATTCTACATTGGTTCCAATGATCTTTTTAGCTTAACTTTTTTTTAGAGTTTTAACTCTTGGCCTTTATAGCAGCTGATTTTAAATTAAGGGCACTTTGATTGATTCCGGTAATGGAAGTGGAGATACTGCTTGACTTCATTACCATCATTGCAGTTATCATTGTTGTCCCTGATCTCTTGTCACAGTTTTTAAGAATGTAATATATACAGCATATTGTGACCAAGTGCTGAGTGATTTCTGACAAAGAAATACTTGTTCCTTTAGTTTACAGGTTAGCTGTTTGTTCAATGAGTTGCTTTTCTACCAAGTGGTATGAAATCTCTCTTGATCCCTACATTGTTTTATTGATGCCCGTTGACAACTAGTATGTTTGTAACATTTTCAGTTGAATTGTTAGTCTGCAAGCAGTTTTTTTTTTTTACAACTACTGTAGATTAAATGTAAATGGTTGATGAGATGGTGAGATAGATAACAAGTGGTCTAAATTTATCCTGTACAAAATTTCTAAAGACTTTGATGACTTTTCTGTTTATAAAATGTAAGTCTGTCTGTCTATCTGGCTGTATAGAAATGTCAATGGTTATATTTGTCAGATTGCAGCAGGGCCGGACTGGGAAAAAAATTAGGCCCGGGCATTTTTCAATCAGAGCGGCCCCCTAAGAAGGGGGCGGGGCCAGAGAGGGTGTGTTTTGTCATCACTAATGACAAGCACGCCCCCTCTCAAAGTGAGCAAGTTGGTTCAATGCGCAGAGCCCTGCTGAAGAGCTCTGGCATTAGAAAAAGGCTTGCGCTGTGTTTGCTTTTAAATTGTCTCTGGTGTCTCCACAAGTGGGATACCAGAGGACAATTGGGCCAGGAAAGTGTATGGTGCATGTGTTTGGAGCCTGCTTGTGAAATTGCGTGTGTGTTGAGTGTGGTGTGGTATTGTGTAAATAGGTCAATTTCATTTGTGTTTGTGGTGTAATATGTGTGGCTAGGGGCTGTAGATAGTGTGTGTATAGGGGGCATAGTGTTATAGGGGATGTAGCGAGTGTGTGCATACAGGCTGTAGTGTGTGTGTGTGTATAGGTGACGTAGTGTGAGTAGGGGTTGTAGAGAGGGTGTGTAGGAGATCTAGTGTGTAAAGGACCCAGAGTGTGTATAGGAGATTGTGTGTGTGTGTATATATATATAGAGGATTAAGAGTGCATATAGGGTAAGGGATCTAGCGTGTATCTGGAGCGTAATGTGTGTGGTGGTGCAGTGTGAGGGGCGCAGTGTGTGTGTATTTAAGAGGGGTGCTGTGTGTGAGGGTGTTTTTATCTGCCGTCACATTCTAGGTTTCTAATTTTCTTTGTCTGTTAACTCACTGAGGGTTATTTTATATATGTGTATGTGTGTGAGCGAGGGTGCTGTCTGTCTGAGGGTGCTGTCTGTCTGAGGGTGCTGTCTGTCTGAGGGTGCTGTCTGTCTGAGGGTGCTGTGTGTGTCTGAAGGTGATGTGTGTGTCTGAAGGTGATGTGTGCTGAGTGTCTGAGGGTGCTGTGTGTCTGGGTGCGCTGTGTGTCTGGGTGCGCTGTGTGTCTGGGTGCGCTGTGTGTGTCTGGGGGTGCTGTGTGTGTCTGGGGGGGCTGTGTGTGTCTGTGGGTGCTGTGTGTGTCTGGGGGTGCTGTGTGTGTCTGGGGGTGCTGTGTGTGTCTGGGGGTGCTGTGTGTGTCTGGGGGGGCTGTGTGTGTCTGGGGGTGCTGTATGTGTTTGGGTGCTGTGTGTGTTTGGGGGTGCTGTGTGTGTTTGGGTGCTGTGTGTGTTTGGGTGCTGTGTGTGTCGGGGGGGGGCTGTGTGTGTCTGGGGGGGGGGCTGTGTGTGTCTGGGGGGCTGTGTGTGTCTGGGGGTGCTGTGTGTGTCTGGGGGGGGGCTGTGTGTGTCTGGGGGGCTGTGTGTGTTTGGGTGCTGTGTGTGTCGGGGGGGGGCTGTGTGTGTCTGGGGGGGGGGCTGTGTGTGTCTGGGGGGCTGTGTGTGTCTGGGGGTGCTGTGTGTGTCTGGGGGGGGGCTGTGTGTGTCTGGGGGGCTGTGTGTGTCTGGGGGTGCTGTGTGTGTTTGGGTGCTGTGTGTGTCTGGGGGGCTGTGTGTGTCTGGGGGTGCTGTATGTGTTTGGGGGTGCTGTATGTGTTTGGGGGTGCTGTATGTGTTTGGGGGTGCTGTGTGTTGTTTGGGGGGGGCTGTGCGTGTCTGGGGGGGCTGTGTGTGTTTGGGTGCTGTGTGTGTCTGGGGGGGCTGTGTGTGTCTGGGGGGGGGCTGTGTGTGTCTCGGGGGGGGCTGTGTGTTCTGGGGGTGATGTGTGTGTGTGTGAGGGGGCTGTTGGTGTGATTTTTTTTATTTAAATATTTTAATATTTTAATTAATAATTAAAAAAAAAAAAAGTTAGATCCCCCCTCCCTTCTTACCTTTAGCATGGGAGGGGGGGAGCCGTTCTGCCTGCGAGGAGCCAAGGAGCCGAGGAGCAGAGGAGCAGCTTCCTTCCCTGGTGGTCCAGTGGTGAGAGTGAACTCTAACCTGCCGGCTAGAGTTCACTCTCGCGAGATCTGAGCGTTGCCGCGGTAACCGCGGCAACGCTCAGACCTCGCGAGAGGACCCGGCGGAGCTGCTGAATTGAGCTCCGCCGGTCCTCTCTGCTGCTTCCCTCACACCCCACAGCCGGCGGCCGCCTGTCAGTGTCTCTGGGCCGGTGAAGGAGATCTTTGATCTCCCCACCGGCCCATGGAGGCTCAGAGCAGGGCCGGCGCTCGGATAGCGCTGGCCCTGCTGGGGCTGGCAGGGGAGATCCTGTGATCTCCCCTGCCGGCCTCGGCCCCACGGCCATCGCGGCCCACCGGGCATTTGCCCGGTATGCCCGATGGCCAGTCCGGGCCTGGATTGCAGGGACAGGGTCCTTGGATATAAAAACCAATACATTGCGATATAATGCTTTGGTGCTTATAGTGGCCCTTTAAAGCACTAATGCTTTTTAGTTGACTTAGTACAGTGAGAGAAAAAAGTATTTGATCCCCTGCTGATTTTGAACATTTGCCCACTGACAAAGAAATGATCAGTCTATAATTTTAATGGTAGTTAGTAAGAGACAGAATAACAAAACAAAAACAAAAAAACAGGAAACACATGTCAAAAAAGTTATAAATTGATTTGCATGTCAATGAGTGAAAAAAGTATTTGATCCCCTATCAATCAACAAGATTTCTGGCTCCCAGGTGTCTTTTATACGGGTAACGAGATGAGATTAGGCGCAATCTCTTATAGGGAGTGCTCCTAATCTCACCTCGTTACCTGTATAAAAGAGATCTGTCCTCAGAAGCAATCAATTAGATTCCAAACTCTCCACCATGGCCAAGACCAAAGAGTTGTCCAAGGAAGTCAGGGACAAGATTGTAGATCTACACAAGGCTGGAATGGGCTTCAAGACTATTCCCAAGAAGCTTGGTGAGAAGTTGACAACAGTTGGTGCGATTATTCGCAAATGGAAGAAACACAAAAAAACTGTCAGTCTCCCTTGGTCTGGTGCTCCATGCAAGATCTCACATTGTGGCGTTTGATCTCAATGATCTCAAGGCAGCTGGGACCATAGTCACACAGAAAAGAATTGGTAACACACTACGCCTTTAAAGACTTAAATCCTGCAGCGCCCGCAAGGTCCCCATGCTCAAGAAAGCACAAGTACAGGCCCATCTGAAGTTTGCCAATGAACATCTCAATGATTCAGTGGAGAATTTGGTGAAAGTGTTGTCGTCAAATGAGACTAAAATCGAGCTCTTTAGCATCAACTCAACTCACCGTGTTTGGAGAAGGAGGAATGCTGCCTATGATCCCAAGAACACCATGCCCACTGTCAAACATGGAGGTGGAAACATTTTGCTTTGGGGGTGTTTTTCTGCCAAGGGGACAGGACAACTGCAGTGCATCAAAAGGACGATGGACGGGGCCATGTACCGTGAAATGTTGGGTGACAACCTCCTTCCCTCAGCCAGGGCATTGAAAATGGGTTGTGGATTGGTATTTCAGCATGAACATGACCCAGCCAAGGCAACAAAGGAGTGGCTCAAGAAGAAGCACATTAAGGTCCTGGAGTGACCTAGCCTTGAAATCTTAATAACTTGGAGAGGATCTGCAAAGAGGAGTGTGACAAAATCTGGTAGCCAACTACTAGAAACGTCTGACCTCTATGATTGCCAACAAGGGTTTTGCCACCAGGTACTAAGTCGAAGGGGTCAAATACTTATTTCAATGCAAATCAATTTATAACTTTTTTGACCTGCGTTTTTCTGAATATTTTTTTGTTATTCTGTTTCTCACTGTTAAAATAGACCTACCATTAAAATTATAGACTGATCATTTCTTTGTCAGTGGGCAAACGTTCAAAAAAACACAGTGGATAAGGTGGAAAATGAAATGGTGTATAAGAAGGGGAGAGCATTTAGATGACATCAACAGAAAAGACTTGTGCATTTGATTTAAGGCGAATAGCAATTCATCCGAATTTTGGGCATTCGGTATATTGTCTAAATTCCATAACTCTGAATCACCATATGACTGAAACACAAAACATATCTAATGGACAATGAACAAGCCATTTTGTTTGTTTAATGATTAGGAGTCCCATTTGTGATGCAAAAAAAAAAGATGATTGATGGTTAGGCGACAACCACGAAATGTTGATTTTATTTACAGATCAATTACTTGTTGCCAAATATTCCCATTTTATAATTGTAAATCGTTGCTGAATATGTTGGTGCTATATAAATGCTAATAATAATATTAGTAAGTGAAAAGCAACCTGTAGAGGGCAAAAACAACTACTTCTGAACAAACCATCTACTACCCTAGGACAGAACCCTAAGAGATGCATAGGAAGTGCTACATGGGAATATGGAAAAGTATAAATGAGAGAGAGGAGGAATAAGTGGGCCACAAGAATAAAAGAGAATGAGGACCAGAGTAAAGTGCATTGAAATTCGCAGTTCTGGTGTTAGGATTTAATTAATACCCAACACGCAGAACTAAAAGGGACACTACAGTCACCAAAACAACTTCAGCTTAATGAAGCAGTTGTGGAGTTCAGATAATGCCTCTGAAGTTTAGGAGTTAAATCACCTTTTTTTCTGTTTATGCAGCCAGCCCTAGCCACACCTCCCCTGTCTGTTACTGAAATGGTTTAATTTTTAATCAGATGTAACTTATTTTTTATCTCTTGTTCTCTAAATTGAGCTGTAATCACACACAGGAGACTCCTGCAGAGTCTAGCAAGCAAAGCAGGGTATAAGAAATTTCTAATTAAACAGAATTTGCAATAAAGGATGTATAAACATTAGATTACTGTTTACACAAAGTATTTAGGAAGGCCGTGTAAGTCCCATGCAGGGAGGTGTGACTAAGGTGCATAACGAAAGTGATTTAACTTCTAAATGGCAGAGAATTAAGCACTGAGACTGCAGGTCCATGATCTATACATCAAAACTGCTTTATTGAGCTAAAGTTGTTTTGGTGACTATAGTGTCCTTTTAAATAAACAAAATAAAATACAACCAAAATACTATAGCATATTACCAGACCTTAGAATGGATTAAACAGTAACAAACAGAATAGTAAAGAATAGGCCAAAGGCTGGGGGTTGGGGGCGAGAAACCAAGAAATTAAGAAAATTAAGGATTAGAGATTTGAAGATAGTAATTTGTATTCCCTAAGGTTAGAATCATTATTTATTATTATTATTATTTTATTATTTATATAGAGCCATCAGATTCCGTAGGAATTGAGGATAATTCACATGGGAGAATTGTAGGCTAAACAAGTTGAGCTAAAAGAATAGCTAAGCTGGAAATCTATTCCAGTTCGAGTAAAATTTAAGATTCATTTAATTAATTTTCCTGATTAGTTCCAATCAGTTTAGTAAAAAGAAAAATACAGGGTACTTTGGTTGATACCTTGTCTACGGGAGTTTCTAGCTATGCATAGTATATCAAGAATGTATTGAAATTGCCGCTTTCCATCTGACTTTATGTCTCATTTATTTTCTGTACCCACAGTGTGATATTTCTTTCTGTACAGTTTCACATACTATGCATTATTAAAACACCAGTCCACTTGTGTTTTTATTACCAAATATTTCACTGTAGCTAACAGTATCTCACATTTTTCTACAGTGTTAATCCTTTGACACTTATCACTTTGCTGGGGTTGCGCTAGGTCACCAATTTATAATGGCCTTACACAGTCACTATATATTTATATGTGTACAAACAGGGTTATTCACTAAAGTGACAATTCAAAGTCAATTTCAATATCAAGGTCAAACTAGCTGGGCTGGAAAAAGTTGGCTATGCGTTCATATCAGCAATTCTGGTCTGAAATTTGAAATTCACTTTGGATTCTCTTTGAATTCTCATTTTAACAAATAACTCTCATAGACTCTATCTCTCTTTCATCCTCTCTCTCTTCTCTACTTTTTCTCCTCTTTCTCTCGTTACCAGTAGCATATGGTATATGCTAATAAAAAAAACATGTACTTATATATTTTTTCATAAAATTGTATTTATTGTTTAGTGTATATAACCTGACATGAAACATGATGCGAGCACACCACACTAGGGCACCACCTGGTCATATTGCTTGTTTTCCTAGTTGTTGTCATGATATGCATTAGACTTATGCCTGGTGTAAAATTCAGTATAATCAAATCACAGGCACATTTTCACACCATTTGGTTCACATTTGGTTCACAGATCAAGTGATAAAAACGAATAGAGTGAAAAATCTATATCTGTATACCTATATTACATATATAATATATCAATACATATTTTTATACTGTGCAGCCTTTTTTCTCTCAGTTGGTTACTTCTCACTTGATTTGTAAAAAAATAATCAACATTTAGTGACTGCCCCCTAGCTATCATCTTTTTTCCCATCAGGCATCTCTTTTATTTATACCATGGTTGAAACTCCAAATCACAAGTGAAACAAACATGCTCACCCATTGCGAGAGTATTTTTTTCTGCTATATGTGATATGGTGTTTCGAAGTTAAAGAATGTGGATGACCTGCCAATAGGTCTAAAATGAATTTAAAAAAGAACCTCTATGAAAAAGACATGATCGGTTATGATAACTATATTCAGTTAAGCATAATGTTAGTTCCACCAAGTACCTAAGCTTGGTTGCTGACTATATGAATACTTTCATTACATACTCTATGCAATATGGTCATATCCAGGGGCATAACTAGGAACCTCAGAGCCCCGGTGGAAGAATAAAAGAAGGGCCCTTCTCATCATCCCTCCTTTCTCCACCTAAGCAATACCCCAAGGGTAATTTGTGTACTGACCATGACCATGTGTCATTATGCGGGTGTTAGCTGAGCATGATATATTTTTGTGGAATTGTCTAAGTGTGATTGTGTATATGTATGTGTGTATGGCTAACTGACTGTGATTGTGTGTGAGGGCTGACTGAATGTGATTATGTGTTAGAGTTGGCTGAGTGTAATTAAGTGTTATTTTTGTGTGATTGGTTGAGTGTACCTGTGTGGGGCATGGCCAAGTGTGACTGTGTTATTAGAAGAAAACAAAAAGGGAACCTATTCTAAGAAAATTCCTGGACAGAAAAAGGGGATAATGCAACACATCACTGTACATAGGCAATATGGCGGAACCGCTGCCGTTCGTATATTCCTCCTCTCTTTATTATGTGTGTTGCCCTATGTGTTCGCGTATTGTTTACGCTCCCTGTTCGGGAGTGCTTCCACAAAGGGAATCCATTCACGTCCCGAATGGGGACCACCCCAATGGCCCATTTAGATAGCTCTTTAGAACATCAATTAGAACGTTCTCACCGTGCCAAAACCGCAAGGGAAGCCTTGGTGCGTTTTCCCCCCTGGGTGGCCACCCTTTCGTATAGATGAATGCCATCCAGGGGGAGCATTCGTGAATTGTTTCCCTCCTCATTCGTTTCCCGAACAAGGACCTCCCTGGTGGCCCATTGGAATGTTCACACCAATCAATTAGAACGTTAACACTTGCAACATAAGTGTGAAACCGCAAAGTAAGTAATTAATGAATGCTCCTCTTGGTGGCCGCCATTTGTATAGACGAACCCCAACCAGGGGAAGCATTTGTGTCCCGAAAGGAGATGCTCTCCTTGCTTGGTTTCAAACAGGGGCCTCACGAACGGAGGCTGTTCGAGCCAGGTACCATTGTGGGGGTCCCTGAGGGTAGTGTGGGCACCTTCTGGGACACGGACTAGTTTGGCGGGCTTTCTGTGTCTCGCACGTTTTGACTCACAGGTACAGAGGCTCCTGGGATGAAGACCCCACCTGACATCTGGAGCGGGAGACCCTGGATTTGGATGCCGGGAATGGGGGACAAAGGGAGCAAAGTCCCTTTCCTGTGCTAAGACCCCTGGGAGGAACAACAACAGTAATGCAAGGCTGCACCAAAATATATCAATGTGGACTTCAGATAGTAAAAAGCATATAAATGAGACATATGTAAAAGTGCAAACAAAATAGTTGGCATTATATATAAAATAGTCCAAAGAGATTTAGAAGTTGCACTGTGGCAATAAATGTCTTTTAAGGTGCTTTTGATGATAGGGTCTCCTCTCTGTTCATAGTAGTCCAATTGTTCTTGTTATATGAAAGACATAAGATAAGAGACCAATCGTATAGAGTGTAAAGGTCAATATATATACGGCAGGGTGAGCTACAGGGATGCTGGGAGAGGTATATATATCAGTACTTGTACTATATATACAAATTGAGGTATAGGGCCCAGGCTTGCTTGGACCCACTGGTGACACAGGCCCTGAAGAGCTGTAATGGCTGCCGCCCCCGATGGCAGTCCTAATATCATCAGAAGGTATGTACCATTTTCAATGCAGGAATATCTGATTTTTTTCTAAGTTGTAAACAAAAGATAGTTTCCTGGGAAAATAGGCCAAACTGTCACTATAACAAAAGTTAAGAAACAAAGAGAAGGAAGATAGAAAAGAAATAGCATGGCCAAGGCAATTCTCAATGACACGGAGTGGGTCACAGTTACCTTAAGAATATATCCGAAGAAGAAATTGTGGTAATGAAACGATCTCCAGGTAGTAAGCAGCAAGACACAAACAAGCAATTGTTCAAGACAATTTCTTTACTTTTTTCTTTTCTGCCAGAGAAACTACTTACTATGCCATTGCATGCATTTATCTTTCGTTTCAAATCAGAAATTACATGCACACATATTGAGCAAGTCTTCCAAAGAAAGTTATAAAAGGCCTGGATTGGCGAAAATATCTCAGGCACGTTCTGGATTGTGAATTTAGAGGTCAGTATTTTTTTTACTTAATTTTTTTTAATGTATTAACTCTTTGAATACATCCTAAGGTGTCCTTTTAATATTCAGCATCGAGCATTAATGCGTTCAACTGATGGCTGAATATTTGATTTGACATTTTTTTTCTTGTGCTGTTTTCTGATACAAAAATTGTGCCTAGATTACTTGCATTATAATGCATCTGTATATTATATACACAAAGTATATAAGTTGATATGCATCTATTATCAAGTTCATAGTATATCAGCTCCACAGCTTGTCAAGAGCAACACATGTTTATAACATCTGGCATGAAAACTAAAACAAATGTGGTGTTTGTCTTGTGAGCGTGGAATATTATAAGATGCTTTTCTTTGATTCCTACATATGCGCAGTCATATATTTGTTAGTTTTCTTTCCTATCAATTCACAGTCATGAAAAAAAATCCATCAATGTAAAATGCATTAATACAATCAATCAACGGTGTATTTAAATCAGTATAAGAGTTGTGATCTCATTCAGAATTTATTTAGAGTTCTCAGAGGAACATTTACAGGTGTAGTTTTTTGTAAAGATTAGATGCCTTACTTCCTGTTTGTGTGGTATGGTTTGCAGAAGGGGAGCTGTCTGTCAATGTTTATAGAGTGCAATAGATTTATTCACTGATCAATAAAAATTGAGTTTATAATTGATTTACAATTTGGATCAAGATTTTATAGACTTGGGGAAGGGCATACAGAAAGGAAATACGAAAGGGAAGAAAGGAATATACTCGGTAAGTGCAGTAAGACAACATTATAACCTGGAATGCAAAATTGTTGACACATATCCACCTTGAGCGACATCATATAAGGCATCACGTTTCCTTGGAGTAGCTTGCAAAGACGTCCTCCATGGAACGTGGTGTTGCCGATTTCCAGAATTTGACTGTGATAGAATTTAAGAAACCTTTCATCATTTGTATACTGACCTGGAAAGAGTTTAACTAGGAGGATTTGTTGGGAAAATGGAATGGAATTGTTTAAAAATACATAAGATCATGTATTTGGACCCACGACTACTGTGTGTTCAGAAAGTCCACCACATATGTATATGTAAAACTAATTGTGAGCACCATTCCTTGCATTAGGTATATGTAGGTTGAAAGAAAACTGTTAGAAAAAGACTTTAGGGCAGGGGTTAGTAAAGATGGCATGGAAGATGCCTTTGCATAGCAGCATGACTGCACACTAAAACAGACTGGGGTAATCTGAGGATCTCCAGTAGAAGTGCCCTTCGCCAGATATCTGCTAGTGCCAACTAAACATTCAGTACTAGCAGTGATTGCAGCAGGTGGTAAGGGGCAGTTCTCAATTCAATCTTTACAGAACTTGGAGGAAGTGAGTATCCTTGTGCATCTGAGAGTGTATAACTGTATGTATGTATGTGTATCTGTGTATTTCTGTGTTAGTGAGCAAATGTGTGTAGGCAACTGCTTGCACTATGTTGTGTGTATGGGGGGCTGCTTGTGGTCTTGCTGTGTACATTGTGATTATGATTATTGTTGTTTTGTGTGTGTGAGGGATGATTATGTGACCATGAGGGTTACTGTGTGTGTGGTGGTGCACTGGTGCCTGTGCATAAGGCTGCCTATGTGTTTATGAGGGTGACTGTGACAGGTTGGTTGTGATAAAGTGAGTGTGACAGGCTAACTTTGGCAGTGTGATTGTGTGTGATGTGTAAGTTTGAGGAGTGACTATGCCATGGTGACTGTGTGCGAGGAGTTAGTGTGGTGCGTGACTGTTACATGGTGACTGTATGTGAGAAGGTAATGTTTGTGGTGACAGTGACAAGGTGATTGTGTGTGAGGATTTATTGTAGGGATTGACTGTGAAATAGTGACTGACTTTGACATGGTGACTGTGTGTTAGGGGTGATGTGACACGTGATTGTGTGTGAGGCGTTAGTGTGGCAGTAAGTTAATTAGTTAATGGTTTATTTAAACCTAATGTCTATGTAACAACCAAAATCACAATCGTGTTTAAGGCCATAGTTATCATCTACCCGGATAGTTCCTGAACTTCTATTATAGAATTCTGGTATGGTAGCGTATGTCCTTTAGTTCACTTTAACATCAGCATTTTAACTGATGTTACTAAGATAACAAATGATTGACCCATCAGTGGGGATCAATGTTCTACTTATTTGTTCTACAGAATAGCTTTGTGCATATGTAAAACACTTTTTTTTCACTTTCCCATTTCAAATCATACCCATTTGTTTTAGTATTCCACATCCTATTGAAATGCATGATTTTCTCCTTTATTTAATGTTGTAATATATACCTTCCATCTAAAAATAGTATGTACCACTTCATCATTTAAAGATAACAAAGATGTTTGTCTACATTTTAATAGACATTTTGCTACCAAATATATGCATAAACGTGTATCCCAATATTAAATTTTTTAGTTTAAAAACGTACTAGTTAGGAGTGTGACCCAACATTGCTGCTCAGACAAATAAGAAAGTGGCATTTTCTATTTAAAAAAGTAATCAACTTTTAATAAGGAGTAATGAAAATGTCATGATGGCTAGTTGCCCTTTAAGAATATATACATAAACAATAATGTGTATTATGCCTTTTAACAACAATGTAAATTATACTGTTCAGAAAGTAGGATGCTAATTGCAATATAAATCTTCAATATTAATATTATTAACCTTCAGTTAACATGACAGTGTAGTTTTCGTATTAGATCTGCATATATCTAATTAGCACTGTAATCTTCATATACTTTGATTAGTGTCTTTAAAATGTCTCTGTATTGATTTCAGATCTGTTGTGTCTTTTGACTTGGATTCATGGGTTTCCAGACCAAAACAGAAAGAAATGTTCTTGGAAGATTATGATCCACCGCCATGGTTCTATTACCAAAAAGAAAAGTGTTAGAATACATTATTCATTTTGCTATTCAGCAACTAAGTATTGTACAATTTGCTCCTATACATTCATACACTCCTCACATTATGCATTATTTTATCGATTTAGATACTCATGCAGAGCAAAAGCCTTCAATGTGAGTAATGACTTTATTTATAATAATTATAAAACATTGTGTTTTAGTGTCACTGTTGTATGAAACTTACTGGGGCATATTGGGCAAATTCTGATTTATTAAGTGTCACTTGTCTTTGGAAATACTACTAATAATGGACATGTCCTGCTCTTTAATTATAACGTGAGTCTATTTAATGTCCTACCTTTAGAAATAAAAAATATCCATATTGTACACAAACAAGTCTCGTTCTCAATCTGTACTCATCCTAATAAACAATAATCAAAGTGAAGGAGAAACTGCATTGCAATTTAAAACCCTGTGAAAAAGTTTCTAGATTGGAATCTCTCTTCCCCCCCTGCAATTTCAACAACCAATGGGGATTTGGTATTTCTACATATTGCCTTGAAAAGTCCCAGCATCCTGCTCAGCAAGAAAGAGAAGAGGGCTATACTCTGCATTAGTGATGTCCCGAACAGTTCGCCAGGAACCGTTCGCCAGCGAACACGCGCGATGTTCGGTCTGCCCCCTATTCGTCATGGAGGTGGGAGGGTCTGGGAGGGAGGGTGTGCTGCTGATTGGCTGGAATGTGTCTGCTGACTGTGAGGTACAGGGTCAAAGTTTACTCAATGATGACGAATAGGGGCGGACCGAACATCGCTATGTTCGCCAGCGAACTGTTCGGGACATCACTACTCTGCATCATGAAACGTGTTTTCAATGTTACTTTAATATAGCGGGTGAGTGTTTTGTCAGTTACAGCACTTTAGTTAGTTTCTGATAATATCCAGTTTAGAGAGTAATCCTGTCCAAGTTTGAATTATGCAAAAATGGCCACCATGCACTCAGGGAGAACAGAATAAAATAAAAACTACTGAGAGGATATCAAATTATCAATTGAATATGCTATATTATTTTATTATTTTGTCTACGTTTTCTGTGCCAGAACAATTATAATGGTGAAAGAGTTTACTAAATGAAAGCATTATTTTCTGCTTATATGCATTAAATCTAGTTTAATTGATATATGTGCTATGCTGGCTGAAAAGAGATCCTGTTTCACAAAGCTGCATAGGAGAGTGGCAAAAAGAATGCAAGTGAAAAAGGTCGACAAAAAGTGGTATGTATTTATATTCAGCAGTGTGCTTTCATTAACGTAATGAATAATACTTGAGATAATGGCTTAGGGGACACCACCAGACCTTGTAAGCATGTTAGCTTGCTGAAGTGCTTTATGTGTGAAGAGTGTGTCCTCTTTTTTTAATTTTACAATGAAAAAAGAACATTGTACAGATTTCAATAAAAAAAATTACACTTTTATAATATAACCTTGTTACACCCCCAGTTTGCCAATCAAACAAGCGGTCCTGCTACTTCAGGAAGCAAGCAATTGCTCACAGCACCTGCCTTGCAAAGACTTCTCATTGAGCATCATTGGAAAATCTGAGATTGGACAACCACAGAAAGTCGGGGAGGGCTTGCAAAGGCTGCTGACAGGATATTCACAGTTTTTTCAAGCTGGTTTTAGATATACGCCCAATGAAAAAATGCACAAGTAAATGCATGCACGTTTTAATTTGAGGTATATCTACTAGTAAATTTCTAATATTTTTATTTTTTTTTGCTACTATTTGGGCAATGGAGTGTTCAGTGACTGTCATAACAAGAATGGGATCACCTCAGGCAAAATATCTGTATTTATTCTAGTTTTATAAGCAGGATATAGAGATTGGCAGACAAAAATACATGCAAGCATACGTTATTAATATACAGTATAATCAGTAGTGAGACTCAAAAAATGTTAATAACCAGTTTCGGCTTTTCATATGTTTCCAACTCCACCGGACCCCCCTCCATTCATGCACGCAAACACTCACTTGCAAGCACATCGATACAGTCACACACATATACCATAGGGGGCAAGGGAATGCCATTAATGTATTAAATAAATAAACCATGTATTTCAAGTCAATGTGCAGTAGACGCATAAACCTTATATATCATGCCAATGAAAAATTTTGGATACCATGACGATTAGAAATAAATATATAAACTTAATATTTCATGCCAATAAAAAGTAAATGCATAAACTTGGTATATCATGTCAATGAGCAGTAAATGCATAAACTTGGCATATCATGACAATGAGCAGTAAATGCATAAACTTGGCATATCATGACAATGAGCAGTAAATGCATAAACTTGGCATATCATGACAATGAGCAGTAAATGCATAAATCCTGAATATCATGATCATAAATTTGTGTGTGTGAGGGGGAATTGGGGCAACAGATTGCATCTGAGGGGGACATGGGGCGGCAGAGTGTGTGTGTATAATCACGGTGTATAATGTGTGTGTGTGTAAAATCAGGGTGTGTATAATCAATACATTGTTAAACACAGATCTGGAGAGTCATGTTACTACTACAAGGGATTCTGGGTGGGCATATGCAAATTAGTTCAACAAAGAATCCAATTTTTGCCTCATTATCCATTTTAAACATGGATTCCTTTGAGTCTGTGTTTGCTGTATACAGCAGCTTTGAAACACAACTCAAGAAGATACGAAAAAGCCAGTGCACCATTATTATTTTTATTATTATTACTATTATTACTGCCATTTATATAGCGCCAACAGATTCCGTAGCGCTTTACAATATTATGAGAGGGGGATTTAACTATAAATAGGACAATTACAAAAAACTTACGGGAACAATAGGTTGAAGAGAACCCTCCTCAATCAAGCGTACATTCTATAGGAGGTGGGGTGTAAAACACAACAGTGTCTCTGCGGTCTTTGACACCGTTGATCATGCTCTTCTTCTTCAAACTCTTCAATCACTTGGTCTCTGTGACTCTGTCCTCTCGTGGTTTTCCTATTATCTCTCCCAACGCTCATTCAGTTTCTCCTTTTCTAATGATACCTCCTCCCCTCGAATAACACTCAGAAATGTATTACATGTACTCCAAAATATTTTTACATTACAGTCTTTTTAGTCATATTAAGGATTAAACAGAAAGAGTTTATTTGGCCTTTGCTAAATATCAAATATGTCCTGATTTCTGCATACTATTAATAATTAACTTAATTATACTAATTTCCTTGACTTTTAATAAATAAAAGGTTGAGTTTCCCCACCTGGGCATTGCACCTCTAGCTCCGAGATAGTGTGCTTGGATTTCTATCTAGTGAGCTATCTTACTGGTTAGTAGCTATCACTCAAGCCAACATATTTCACCTTTAGTGTTATTCACAGTCTATGCGCTCGGGGAAATATTTGTCAGTAGGCAGAGTAGACAGTAGTCTGTACATGTGACATATTCTATGAAGCACACAGCAGTAACTAGATCATCTAGATAAAATTTAGAACTACATGCAGTCATGCTTCTTGCCCTGCTTTCTACAGTGCAAAACCATCATAGTGCAACATGTAAATGAAATGAAATGCAGATTCCCAAGTGGAAACTTGTCTGAAGTCTAGAGGAGAGCACTCACCTTGATGCCTCCTCTGTATCTGCACCTGATCTCATTGTCCAGTTTTGGGTGGTGGGTGTAAGGGATTGCGTACCAGAAAGATAGGACTACTATTGCACTCTTGGTATAACAACCTGAGTACTATGCGTCCTTTATATTCCAGCGTTATGTGGAACTTCACAACAAGTCATATAACTCATTATACAAGCACAGTGAATATCCAATGACCAGTTGAAGTAACACTGAATGGCAGAACTACTGGTAGAAAGTTTGGGCGGAGAACTCATCTTTCCTGTAGGTTTGATAGAGGCAACATGGCTATTGGTTGTTCTGCTGTGCTTATCTGCAAAAGTTTTATATTTGCATAAATATTGATAAAATTCCAAAATGTCAATAAGCACAAAAACTGCTTATGACTGGAAAGAACCCACCCCAAGTAAGCGGTGCGATAGTAAAAACTACATACAATTTATAACGTAACTTTTGCTGAATTTTACTGTTTTTTAAACATACTGTACATGAACATCACAAATATCCAAAATATTAAAATTCGAGAAGTAGTGATACAGGCCACGTTTGCCAGGCCCAGAGGAGGAGGCCCCAATTCTCCACAGCTTCACACAGGTGAGACATAATAGTTGCGTAGCTACATAGGCTGAAAAGAGACATGTGTCTATCAAGTTCAGCCTTTCTCAAATCTGTTTTTGCGGTTGATCCATAAGAAGGCATTAAAAAAAAAAAAAAAACAGTTTGAAGTGCTGTCCAATTTTGCAACATACTAGGAAAAAATACATCTTAACCCCAGGCAGTCAGATCTCTACTTGGAACGAGAAGCTATTACCCCACAATTTAAAAATTATATTCCTGAATGCTATGTAAATTTCCCCAATCTATCTGTATCCCTCTGCAGGGAAGTAATGCCCTACTTACATTGTATTACTTCACAGAGTTTTTTGATGGTATATTCTTGCTTTTCTTGAACTTTTGCATTAATATTCAGTATTTGGATGTGAAATCCTGTCTTGTGTTGGACATTAAGACTGTGGTTTGATTTTTTTTTAAATTATACTTTCAAAGCAGGGGGCTGTCATACAGGAAATCCCCCTGAGCCTCAGAACAGTAGTCCAGCCTTACCTGACTACGCCATTAGGACTGATAGGTTATAGATGTTAGTTTGGATACATAACCAGTACAGAGGAAACAGATGTCATGTCATCAAAATGATACCTAGAACATGCAACAAACCAAGTCAATTGTTTGTTGGCTTCTAAGAGTAGCAATGGCCTCAGCTATCTATCAATTACATACCTTCCAACAATGGGAGGTAAGAGATTGGGACAGGTGGGCAGGCCCTGAGGGAGAACATCTCCAGTGAGGCAACTTGTGTTACTGGCAATGCCATAGTAGCAAGCCTGTCTGAATTCCCCCATGGTTCACCCGTGCGAGGGTTGTATCAGCCTGGCATCAAGCATGTCAAGCTGACTGACCACCTGTCTGGCTCACCCTCAGCATACCTGACTACATAGAAAGCGATGATACTATGATAATGCACTCTCACTATGCTGCCAGCATCTGGGAACAAAATCAAGATGGTGTCTAAAATGCTTAGGAATCTAGTCCATGTTGAACTTTAGATTAATTAAAACTGCAACTGCTACAAAAACATGTCGGCTATAAAAGCTGGATTCATGGTCCAATTACTGGGTACAAATGAAAACTAAGATGTCTGAGGCCATTTGTTGGTGGAATGTTTCAAAGGATTAGGGCACGCAGGAAATAAAACATATGCTTGATATTTGAAACAAACATCCAAGTGTGCAACATATATAAAAATGTAATTTGCATTACTGTTATTTAGAAAAAAAAGCTTGCTTGAATGCAAAAATAATCATTTTAAAAGTGAAAAAAAGGTAACTTCAAATAGTACTATCTACACAACAACAAAAAAGACAAAAAAAATCTGGTTTATTATCTGCCATCTTGGTGTTATATTATAAAATGTCATTTTACAAAAAAAAAAAAAAATAAAAAAAAAAATAAATAAAAAAAATACAATCACAAAAACACATGACCAGCCGACATTTTAAAATAAATCATATGAGACAGTAGAATTGCTTTTTCTAGATTAGAGAGAGAAAAAAATGTGAGCCACTGAAACAGCATCTTCTTTAAATTTCATTACTATAGAACGTATCACATCTATTTTAACAAGATTTCAAATGACAAACTCATTGGAACATTAGCGGACATTTAAATGCTAATTAGCTAAGTCACTGCTAATCTTTCCCAGTCCAGTTCACAGACACATGTGTCAATTAAACAGAAGTCAGTCTCAAGGGAAAAAAGAGAGGTCAGAGGGTAGTGCTCAGTCAACTGTGAGATCACATTAAAACAGATTGAGTTGTTATAATCTCAACAGGGAAAAATCCACTCCAGTATGCTTTCAATGTAAAAAAACACATTGTTGCTGTATTTATTGGCAGACACATGGAAGCTCTCCAGTAAAGACTGTAGTTAGCCTATTCTCTGTAATAAACTCACTGGTAAACCCCTCTTGTTAGTAACATATACTTATCAATTTTAAGTATACTGTTTTTGCTATTTTATGTTTCTTATTTTTAAGAGGAACAGTCATGTCCTTTAACACAACCACATAACTAACTAAAATTGAGCTATTAGTTGTGTTAAAAAAAAAAAAAGTATTTTTTTTCTTCATTTTATATTGACATGCTTTGGCGGACAAACACAGGCAGAGTATGTAAATTAGTTAGCGCTAGCACTGCTGAACACACCGTCCACACGTCATGCGTGCATACATCACTGCAGGAGAGAATTCTGAGTGTACATAATTTCTCTGTTAGATGCTGGAACATGCGCGTACTTGCCCAAGGCATAATTAGGCAATGAAGCCCATGGAACGTGGAAGTGCGTCAGAGGTAAGTAAGCTTTTTACTTACCTCTGTTGCTCTATTCCTCCTTGTAAACACTAGGGGCATGCATCAACTAACAATTATTTTTTTAAAAACCAGCAAGCAAACATGTTTATACAAATACACAAACCAAAAGAAAATAAGAAACGCTTGCAATAAAAATATGCAACAAATGTTTATGAACTTACTATAAACTTGGTCAGATGGCATTGTTGGACACACCTCTCAGCTAGGGAGTTTCTTCAGCCTTGCCCTGCTAAAGCATCTGAATGAGACAATTATCTGAAAGTGAATCATGACCCTTTAATAGCATTTACTGAGATGAAAGAACTGTGTGGAAGATACAACTAAATTTCAATATACTAAATATACAGGAATATTTCCACAACCCCAAAATGAAGCTTGTCCTTGTGATACAAGTAACAACTTTAGAGGCACAATCCGAACGCCATAACACATTTTTTGCAATGAAGTTGTTAACAAATGGTTTTAACTTCAATGGTTCCTGGTACCTGAGTCAGCTCTGCTCTTTCACTTCTGTTCTAGTCAAAGGCTTGAATCAGAAAGACGCGTACATGGCAAGGTACATTGGCAAGCGCGTCAGCTGATGCTCTCAACCTATCAGTAGCTCCCAGTTTACAAAACATGGTGAAAAGGTATGTATCAGCCTATCAGTGGCACCCAGTTCGAGGCTTTCTGAGGAACTAGAAAAGAACAAGAATAAACTAGAATTTTCTTTGAACTACAATAGAAGTGTAGGGCAAAGCTGATGAGTGACAGATTGAAGACTTTGGTGTTAAACTGTTTATTAACGCTCTTACTCCTTGAGGTAAGCCGACATTCGGGACATCCACACATAATAAAACTTCTCTATGATTAAGTTGTTATGGTTACTGTAGTGGCTGATTAATTGTTTACTTACTTAATTGTTAATTATGGTGAATCAAAAACACAATTGCCAAATCTAGGCAAAAATATCTGAACTGTAACATTCTAAAATCCAGCTTTTTTTTCAGTTTTGCTAGTTTGATATAGTTTCTGCAGTTTGATTTTCAATTCACTGTGAATGTCAATTCCATTAGTTTTGTGAGAGAGGTTGTATTGCATGTACAGCATGATTCACCTGCAAATGGTCTCCACTCATTTATTTTACGAGCCATCATAATATTGTTTTGCATCAATCACTGAATGCAATCATACTGTAAAAACACTGTATGTACAGTGAGGGAAAAAAAGTATTTGACCCCCTTCTGATTTTGAACGTTTGCCCACTGACAAAGAAATGATCAGTCTATGATTTTAATGGTAGGTGTATTTTAACAGTGAGAGACAGAATAACAACAACAAAAAAATCCACAATGTCAAAAAAGTTATGAATTGATTTGCATGTCAATGAGTGAAATTAAGTATTTGACCCCTTCAACTTAGTACTTGGTGGCAAAACCCTTGTTGGCAATCACAGAGGTCAGACATTTCTTGTAGTTAGCCACCAGGTTTGCACATATTTCAGGAGGGATTTTGTCCCACTCCTATTTGCAGATCCTTTCCAAGTCATTAAGGTTTCAAGGCTGACATTTGGCAACACGAACCTTCAGCACCCCCCACAGAATTTCTATGGGATTAAGGTCTGGAGACTGGCTAGGCCACTCCAGGACCATAATGTGCTTCTTCTTGAGCGACTCTTTTGTTGCCTTGGCTATGTGTTTTGGGTCATTGTCATGCTGGAATACCTATCCACGACTAATTTTCAATGCCCTGGCTGAGGGAACGAGGTTCTCACCCAAGATTTGACGGTACATGGACTCGTCCATCGTCCCTTTGAAGCAGTGCAGTTGTTCTGTCCCCTTAGCAGAAAGACACCCCCAAAGCATAATGTTTCCACCTGCATGTTTGACGGTGGGGATGGTGTTTTTGGGATCATAGGCAGCATTCCTCCCCCTCCAAACACGGCAGTTGAGTTGATGCCAAAGAGCTCGATTTTGGTCTCACCAGACCACAACACTTTCACCCAGTTCTCTGAATAATTTAGATGTTTATTGGCAAACTTCAGATGGACCTGTACATGTGCTTGAGCAGGGGGACCTGGCGGGTGCTGCATGATTTCAGTCCTTCACGGCGTACTATGGTCCCAGCTGCCTTGAGATCATTAACAAGATCCTCCTGTGTAGTTCTGGGCTGATTCCTCACCGTTCTCATGATCATTGAAACTCAACGAGATGAGATCTTGCATGGAGCACCAGACTGAGGGAGACTGACAATTATTTTGTGTTTCTTCCATTTGCAAATAATTGCACCAACTGTTGTCACCTTCTCACAAAGCTTCTTGGTGATGGTCTTGTAGCCCATTCCAGCCTTGTGTAGGTCTACAATCTTGTCCCTGACATTCTTGGACAGCTCTTTGGTTTTCGCCATGGTGAAGAAGTTAGAATCTGATTAACTGCTTCTGTGGACATGTGTCTTTTATACAGGTAACAAGCTGAGATTAGGTGTGCTCTTAATGTCAGCTCGTTACCTGTATAAAAAAAACCTAGGAGCCAGAAATCTTGCTGATTGACAGGGAATCAAATACTTATTTCACTCATTGACATGCAAATCAATTTATAACTTTCTTTTATTCAGGTAACAAGCTGAGATTAGGAGCACTCCCTTTACCCTCTTAAGGACCAAACTTCTGGAACAAAAGGGAATCATGAAATGTCACACATGTCATGTGTCCTTAAGGGGTTAAGAGAGTGCTCCTGATCTCAGCTCGTTACCTGTATAAAGGACACCTGGAAGACAGAAATCGTGTTGATTGATAGGGGATCAAACACTTATTTCACTCATTGACATGCAAATCAATTTACAACTTTTTTGACATGCGTTTTCTGGATTTTTTGTTGTTGTTATTCTGTCTCTCACTGTTAAAATACACCTACCATGAAAATGATAGACTGATTATGTCTTTGTCAGTGGACAAACGTTCAAAACCAGCAGGGGATCAAATACTTTTTTCCCTCACTGTATGTAAAGTCCATCTTTTTCTGTGGGAGTCTTGGCTTTCTCCTGTAGTTATAATGCACTGGTCTCTTCAGTATTGCACGCATCATACAAAAAAAAAAACAGGCACACACTGGTATAGTTCTATGATTTTTACTTTTTGGACCCTTATAGCCACTCCTTGATAGAAGTGGACATCACTGTAGGGTCCAGGTTGCTTTTTTAAATTCTTTACGACTTACCAAAAATGTGACAAGCGAAAGGTTGACAAGGCAAAAATGATTTGATTTAGTTATTGCAACGCTTTAATATACATATACAACATGTTAATCCAGTAATCAAATGCTAAAATAATTAAGAGTACAGTATTGCAGTATGCAGTTATAATATTTTTATTGGACTAGCAATGCATGTTAAAAGACAAGCTTTCGGGGGGCGGGGCTTAGCGGGCGCTCAGCACAGGCGCCATTTCTGGAGCTCCACGAGCCGCGCACCAAAAAACGGGACTTACCCGCTAACCCACCGGGCAAACACCGACGGGCACATCTCCATCGGCTGCAGGAACCCGAGAGGCACGCTCCGATGCCTTTTTTTCACCCGACGGGCACAAAATCAAAACGACGGCCTCCCAAGGCCTTTCACACAGTCGGCCTGAGAGCCACGCCGCACACTTCCGCAGCCTGGTGGGACCCGGACTGGCTCACACCCGACCTCCAACAAACAGAGGTACAAGGGACAGGAGAGATGGGCAGAAAATCCCATAAATCACAGGCACATGCCCCTCAAGATACACAGGACATAGGCATGCTGCTCCAACGTCCACGGCCACGCAGAGAGCAGGAACAGGCTGAAACAGAGGCCTGTGCCCACCAGGGGCAGAAAGGGGTGAGTGACACTGCACAAAAGTCACCCTTAGCGGAGACCCAAACCACGCATACCCCGACTACCTCAGAACCTGCGACCAGGCAGGACATAGACAACTTGTTTGACCGCATCCAAAAGCTCTTTGCTGCCGACATAGCGGCAGTGCGGACTGAAGTACAGGCAGTAACCGCCCGGGTCCAAGCAACAGACGCAACTATAGCCGACTTACAACGCCAAATTGCGGCAGTAGGAGACTCTGTCACTCGGCTGCAGACACAGCACTCTGACACCTCCCACAGAATAGATGCACTTGACGAAAGGACACGCCAGAAAAATATAAAGATCAGGGGAGTAGCAGAAACCGTGTCAAACGAGGAACTACCACATCTCATCAGGAGAATGGTGACTAAGTTACTCCCAGCGAAACTAGCCAAGCAATTCACACAAGATGGGGCATACCGCATCGCCAAGTCCCCTAGGGCACCACCCACAGCTCCAAGAGACATAATACTGCGCTGTGGCACGAGACAAGACAAACAAGCCTTACTAAGAGCTATGCATAAGCAGTCACCTCTGGACTTTGAGAACCACAAGATCTCACTGTTTCAGGATCTCCACCGCTCCACCCTACTATGGAGAAATTCTATGAAACCCATCACCCAACGTCTACAAGAGGCTGGCATACAGTACCGCTGGACTACGCCCAGAACCCTTACAGCACTAACAGAAGGAGGACAACACAAGGCCACAGACGTGGCAGAGGCGGCCACCTTCCTGGCAGCGGTCGGTATCAGCGATGACCCGCAGGAGCGGAGGGCCCGAACCACTTCTGGGACTTGGGATGTGGACAATATAACCCCTTTTACTCCCCGGAATGGACAGGGAGCAGTTACATAATGTGACACCTTACTCTACTTTACACTTTGTTACAAATTGCTAAGTTCAGATTTCTGTTCCTTTTGTTTTATACTCGCCACCCCGTTCTCACCTGTTCCCAACACCTTGACTGCACTGACCTGACTGGAGCTCCAGAATAACCTGTGCTAAAGATAGTCCAAACCCTAGCGACGACACTCATGGTGTTCACCGCAAAATGATCTCACAACACTTTCCTCCCCCCCAGACATCCCCTGTGGTGGGGCATTATGAAAAAGCCTAAGCACACTGGGACACAATCTAATGCCTTTACACTCTGACAGCAACCATTGCACACTACCGGTGGATATAGGCTTTGGGTTCCCACGCACTCACTAGGTCTCACTAAATACATGCATCCCCCACAGCAGGAGACGTAGACCATAGGATACACACTGGCCCTAAACAGACCGGTCTGGCTCCCAATAGCCGACTATAACACCCCCTCGAGGGCACTACACCTAGTCGCCATACAACCACGGGAGCCCCTCACGCTAGACTTTAATTTAGATAAATAATTTGACTGTTAGTCCAACGGTTAGTTACTCCTGACTCCTCTATTACGCCTAATTACTATTTAAAAATGTGCAATGTTTATACAAGCCATGCTTTGTTCTACTATGTATGTCAATAATTGACTTGCCCGTGCTGTCGTGGCATTGAAAGTGCGCATGTTACTGAGTTGATGCACAAAAAAATAAAGAATTATAAAAGACAAGCTTTCTAGAGTTTCCTCTCTTTTTCAGGTCAGAAGTAACATTATATATATATATATATATATATATATGTATATATATATATATATATATATATATATATATATATATATGTACCGTATTTATCGGCGTATAACACGCACCGGCGTATAACACGCACCTCATTTTTAGAAAGAAATTCCAGGAAATTTCCCCCCCTCCCATAGTATTCCCCACCCCGAATCCCATAGTATTCCCCCCTCATCCCATAGTGTTCCCCCCCTCCCATAGTATTCTCCCCCCCTCCCCTCCCATAGTATTCTCCCCCCTGCCCTCCCATAGTATTCTCCCCCCCTCCCATAGTATTCTCCCCTCCCCTCCCATAGTATTCTCCCCCCTCCCCTCCCATAGTATTCTCCCCCCCTCCCATAGTATTCTCCCCCCTCCCCTCCCATAGTATTTTCCCCCCTCCCCTCCCATAGTATTTTCCCCCTCCCCTCCCATAGTATTTTCCCCCTCCCCTCCCATAGTATTCTCCCCCCTCCCCTCCCATAGTGTACTTCCCCCCTCCCCTCCCCTCCCATAGTGTACTTCCCCCCTCCCCTCCCATAGTGTACTTCCCTCCCCTCCCATAGTGTACTTCCCCCTCCCCTCCCATAGTGTACTTCCCCTCCCATAATTACTTACCTGTCCTGAAGCGTGGGCCGGCTTCACAGCTTGCACCGCGGTACAGGAACTTTAATTTCATGTTCCGGTTTCCGGCGGGACTGAAAGGAAGTGTGCACACTATTGTGCACACTTCCTTTCAGTCCCGCCGGAAACCGGAACATGAAATTAAAGTTCCTGTACCGCGGTGCAAGCTGTGAAGCCGGCCCACGCTTCAGGACAGGTAAGTAATTATGGGAGGGGAAGTACACTATGGGAGGGGAGGGGGAATTATGGATATCGGCGTATAACACGCACCCACGATTTTCCCCCTATTTTCAGGGGAAAAAAGTGCGTGTTATACGCCGATAAATACGGTATATATATATATATGAATTTTGTAACCTAAAGGGTCACTAGAGTCACCAGAACCATTACAGCTTAATGTAACGGTTCTTGGATCTATATGATGTCCATGCAGGCTTTTCAATGTAACACTGTATTTTCAAAGAAAAAGAAGTGTCTACATTGCTGCCTAGTAACACCTCTAGTGGCAGTCACTCAGACGTCAGCACCTACGTTCAATGGCTCCATGCTTTGCATGGAGATGCTGAACACTCCCCATAGAGATGCATTTATCCAATGCATCTCTATGAAAATTTTTTAATTGGTAGCATGGCGTTTTCCTATGGAAAAACGTTGGATTGACTGCTATATATATAGAAGCGGGGCCAGCCACGACGAGAGCAGTGCAGTGAAAAGGTAAGTAAAATATCTTTTAGCTACAATCTAAGGGGGCCATGGAGCTAAATAGATAGTCCAACATTATGAGAGATAGTGGTAGCGAATAGCCAGAATAAGCCAGCAAGATATTAAAGAGTTATTCCAATCACTGAAAACAGAAAAAAATAAAAATAAAATCACCTCCTCTTACAGGACGAAGAGTAATGTCAGGGGGGACAGGCTGGGGAAAGGACATGGGCAGCTCAGAGGGGAGGGGCCTTGCCTTTGTCATCATCATGCTGTGGGGGCTGGTGACAGATGTCTGTTATGCACAGTATTGACATGAGCCAGCCTGGCCTACTCCTTTTGTTCTGGGCTGCCTAATGATGTCCAAGTGGCACTGCCAGAGGTGGTGTTACATCCCATGCAGCAAAGGGCTATAAATCTGTATGGGAAAAGATGTATGGGAAAAGCTGCACATACAGATGCCAAGCACCATATGTGGTATAATGAATCCTTTTATATTTCTGGTAACTACATTTGTAATTGTGAGATATATGGACTGAATAATGGATGATATTTGACCTCTTCCAATAATGAATATGGTCCTGGACGAAACCAGATGTGATGTGAATGTAGACGTGCAAGGACGTACAGCAGGATTCTAAATTATATGGTGGAAAGAAGGGGACATGACAAAGTGGTGAAAGTGCTGCACTTTGAAGAAGAATTTACAGTCAAAACGTGATTGCACTTGTAAGCAGTTGCACTTTATATGTGGGTCTACCAGCAGTGAGATTGATTACAAGATTTTTGGTTCACTTTTTCACCATTATAATTGGGCATTGCAGGACTATACTTAGTTGCATTTTCCATCGCTATGATGTCCCCCCATTTTTATTTAATTAGTAGTCCCAACCCACCGCCCATGGATGGGAATTGATGAGGACACAAGCATGTCAACATTTCCCTTCCGGTCACTGGCCTGTTCATCCCCATTATTTAATTTGAAGTCTACATCTGATGCTCATGGGTTAGGGTACCTATCCCAGGCTTTCCCTTTCATTTTACTTGTTACTGAGCAGCAATAAGTGCCTAGTCACTAGTTTTTAATCACAGGATAATGGGTAGGGGCATGTCTACTAACTATATCTGTAAGTGCTACCAGTGGGCAAACAGTGAAGCCAAAATCACTAAAGAAATAAAGCGGCTCATACATTGAATGTTTCGCATGTTTCATGATTCAGTCCAAAGCCAATTTGGATTTAGATTTTTCGTACGAATAACCAATCTTCCAAAATTTCTATGAATGGTAATTCTGTCAAAAATGAATGCTCAAGTAAAATAATTGCTATTTTGTGATTCATATTTAGGATTTAATTTACTAACAACAATTGGGCGGTCTTTTTTCTCTCTTTTATTATGTAGTTAGTAATCAATACTCAATATTATTGGGTAATCAATAAATGGACACTATTTTAAAAATGAAAAAATCCCTGTGTATTTATTTGATTGACATGTATTTGACACATCTGATATATAAAAATATAGATATTTGTTTCTACACACATTTAGTTACATTTTATTTGTTTTCTTTCCATCCCGTCCAAATAGAGCATACTGAAATGTGAGATTTATTACGGTCTTGAGGTAAACTCTATGTGGTTCTCAAGAAAACCATTAGCATCAAACATATTTTTGACTTGTCCATCTACTAATGATTAGTGGAAAGAATGTGAAATATGTAAGTGATAACATAAGCAAGGGAGTTGTTAAAAATTATAAAATAAACGTCAGGGAGGTTGGCACATGCCAAAGAGAAAGTGATGTGTTTATCCAACTTGTCAGCAGTTTTCTAACCTCTCTCCCCATTATAACCATTTATACAGAAAATCAGATCTGCAGTATGTATTGAAAAAAAAACGTAATGGTATACACAATATGTACAGATATTCTGTAGATTTATATATAGCAGCCAGTACTTGAAAATGCTTAGCATTCTACAAAACTGAACAAGGCAAAGTCATTAACAAAATAATGACAACATAGATTTATTTATTTAAATTTGATTTTGACATTAAAATGGGCAATATTTTTATTATTTTTTGGGGCAATATTTTTATATATTTTTTTAAATATTGCATTATAACAGTTTTTCACATGCCCCCAATAACAGTCATATTAAAGTACTGAAACTATCCTTATTGAATTAAAAGGAAATATAAAAATGCTAATTTTCTTTAAAAAGCTGAAAATGGATTCAGTATTGATAATGAGGTAGTATTGGTGTTTGCAGACATATATAATGTTTTCAACATATGGATACCATGCTGGGCTGGGGTATTGTGACAGAGGTGCAAAATGCCCTACACACAGATTTTAACACCTTAGTGACCAGACCGTTTTTCAATTTTCTTACCGTTAAGGACCAGGGCTGTTTTTAAATTTTTGCGGTGTTTGTGTTTAGCTGTAATTTTCCTCTTTCTCATGTAGTGTACCCACACATATTATATACAGTTTTTCTCGCCAGTAAATGGTCTTTCTAAAGATACCATTATTTTCATCATATCATATAATTTAATATAAAAAATCTATAAAATATGGTGAAATTGTTTTAAAAAACACACTTTTTCTAACTTTGACCCCCAAAATCTGTTATGCATCTACAACCGCCAAAAAACAGCCCTGCTAAATAGTTTCTAAATTTTGTCCTGAGTTTAGAAATACCCAATGTTAACATGTTCTTAGCTTTTTTTTGTGCAAGTTATAGGGCTAAAAGTACAAGTAGGACATTGCTGTTTCAAAATATATATATTTTAAATGTATCAATAGTAACATTGTAACACTGTTATCTGTCATAAATCTCTGAATCACAACTCACATGTACAATTTTTTTTAAAGTAGACAACCCAGGGTATTCAATATGGGGTATGTCCAGTCTTTTTTAGTAGTCACTTAGTCACAAACACTGGCCAAAGTTAGCATTTATATTTGCTTGTGTGTTAAAAATGCAAAAAAACAATTATGAATGCTACATTTCACCAGTGTTGTGACTAAGTGGCTACTAAAAAAGACTGAACATACCCCATTTGAAATACCTTGGGTTGTCTTCTTTTACAAATGGTATGCCATCATGGGGGTAATTCTCATTTCTGGGCTACCATACGCTCTCAAAGGCAACATAACCAATCTGGCAAATTTCAATGTGAAAAAACGGCAAATCAAGCCTTATAGTTGACCCTGTAACTTTCAAAAACACTATAAAACATGTACATGGGGTTACTGTTATACCTGGGAGACTTCGCTGAACACAAATATTAGTGTTTCAAAACATTAAAGTGCATCACAGCAATGATATCATCAGTGAAAGTGCCGTTTGTGTGCACAAAAATGCAAAAAACTTAACTT